>NC_059218.1:40152936-40382936 GCF_020615455.1 Coregonus clupeaformis | reverse complement strand
GCAGAGAGAAGAGAGAGAGACTAGAGAGAGAGAGAGGCGAGAGAGAGAGACAAGCAGAGAGAGAGAGAGAGAGACTGGGGAGAGAGAGAGACTGCAGAGAGAGAGAGAGAGACTGGCGAGAGACGCGAGAGAGAGAGACGAGAGAGAGAGAGACTGAGAGAGAGAGAGAGACTGGCAGAGAGAAGAGAGACTGCAGAGAGAGAGAGAGACTGACGAGAAGAAGAGAGAGACTGGCAGAGAGAGAGAGAGAGGCGAGAGAGGAGAGAGGACCAAGAGAGAGAGAGAGAGACTGGAGAAGAGAAGAGAGAGACTGGGAAGAGAGAGAGAGAGACGGAGAGAGAGAGAGACTGAGAGAGAGAGAGAGAGACTGGCGAGAGAGAGAGAGACTGGGAAAAGATGGAGAGAGAGAGAGAGACTGCAGAGAGAGAGAGAGAGACGGCGAGAGAGAGAGAGAGAGAGACTAGCAGGGAGAGAGAGAGAGAGAGAGAGACTAGAGAGAGAGAGAGAGACTGGAGAGAGAGAGAGACTGGGCGAGAGAGAGAGAGAGAGAGAGACGGGAGAGAGAGAGACTGAGAGAGAGACGAGAGAGAGACTGAGAGAGAGACGGCAGAGAGAGAGACGCGAGAGAGAGAGAGACAAGCAGAGAGAAAGAGAGAAGAGAGAAGAGAGAGAGAGAGAGAGAGAGAGAGAGACTGAGAGAGAGAGAGAGAGACTAGCGAGAGAGAGACAGCGAGAGAGAGACTGAGCGAGAGAGAGAGAGAGACGGAGAGAGAGAGAGAGGAGAGAGAGAGAGACTAAGAGAGAGAGAGACTGAGAGCAGAGAGAGAGAGAGACTGGCAGAGAGAGAGAGAGAGAGAGAGAGAGAGAGACTCAGGAGAGAGAGAGAGAGAGACTGGCGAGAGAGAGAGAGAGAGAGACTGAGAGAAGAGAGAGAACTGGCGAGAGAGAGAGAGAGACGAAAGAGAGAGAGACTGGCGAGAGAGAGAGAGACTGGCGAGTAAGAGAGAAGAGAGAAAGAACAGAGAGAAGAAGAGAGAGAGACTGGCGAGAGAGAGAGAGAGAGAGACTGAGCGAGAGAGAGACTGGCAGAGAGAGACCGCGATAGAGAGACTGGCAGAGAGAGAAGAGAGAGAGAGAGAGAGAGAGAGACTGGCAGAGAGAGAGAAGAGAGAGAGAGACTGGAAGCAGAGAGAGAGAGAGAGACTAGAGAGAGAGACGAGAGAGACTGAGGAGAGAGAGAGAGAGAGAGACTAGAGAGAAGAGCGAGAGAGGAGAGAGAGACTCGGCAGAGAGAGACAAGAGAGAGAGAGAGAGAAAAAGAGAGACGGAGAGAGAGAGAGAGAAAGAGAGAGAGGAGAGAGAGAAGAAGAGAGAATGAAGAGAGAGAGAGAGACGCAGAGAGAGAGAGAGCTGGGAGAGAGAGAGAGAGAGAAAAGAACGGGCGAGAGAGAAGAGAGAGAGAGAGCGAGAAAGAGAAGAAGAAGAGAGAGAGAGATACAGAGAGAGAGAGAAGAGAGAAAAGAGAGAGAGAGAGAAGAGAAGAGAGAGAGAAGAGAAGAGAGAGAGATGGAGAGAGAGAGAGAGAGAGAAGCAGAGAGAAAAGAGAGAGAGAAAAAAAAGAGAGAGAGAGAAAAACAGAAAAAAGAAAGAGATGGAGAGAGAGAGAGAGATGGGAGAGAGAGAGAGAGACTGCAAGAGAGAGAGAGAGAGAGATCAAGCAGAGAGAGAGAGAGAGAGACTAGAGAGAGAGAGAGAGAGAGATCTAAAGCAGAGAGAGAGACGAAGAGAAGGAGAGTGAGAGAGAGGGACGAGAGAGAGAAGAGAGAGAATAGAGAGAGAGAGAGAGATAGAGAGAGAGATGAGAGAGAGACTGAGAGAGAGAGAGAGAGAGAGACTGACAAGAGAGAGAGAGACTGAAGAGAGAGAAGGAGAGACTGAGAGAGAGAAGAGAGAGAAAGAGAAGAAGAAGGGAGAAAGGGGAGACGAGAGAGAGAGAGAGAGAGAGTGAAGAGAGAGAGAGAAGAGAGAAGAGAGAGACGAGAGAGAGAGAGAGAGAGAGAGAGAGAGAGAGAGAGAGAGAAATAGAAAGAGAAGAGAAAGAGAGAAGAGGAGAGAGAGAGAGAGAGGAGAGAGAGAGAGGACTGAGAGAGAGAGAGAGGAGAGAGAGAGAGAGAGGAAGAGAGAGACTGGAGAGAGAGAGGAAGAAGAGAGAAAGAGAGAGAGAGAGACCGGAAGAGGAAGAGAGAGAAAGAGACGAGAGAGAGAGAGACTGGGGAGAGAGAGGAGAGAGAGAGAGACAAAGAGAGAGAGAGAGAGAGATGAGAGAGAGAAGAGAGAGAGAGAAAAAGAGAGAAGAAGAGAGAGAGACTGAGAGAGAGAGATGAGCGGAGAGAGAGAGAGAGAGAGAGAGAGACTGAGAGAGAGAGAGACGGCGAGAGAGAGAGAGAGAGAGAGAGAGACCGCAAGAGAGAGAGACTGGCGAGAGAGAGAGAGAGACTGAGAGAGAGAGAGAGAGAGACTGAGAGAGAGAGAGAGAGACTGGCGAGAGAGAGAGACGAGAGAGACTGAGCAGAGAGAGCAGAGAGAGACCAGGAGAGAGAGAGAGAGACTGGGAGAGAGAGAGACTGCGGAGAGAGAGAGAGAGAGACTGGCAAGAGAGAGAGAGAGAGAGACTACAGAGAGAGAGAGAGAGAGAGAGACTGAGAGAGAGAGAGAGAGAGATGGCGAGAGAGAGAGAGAGACTGGCGAGAGAGAGAGAGAGAGAGAAGAGAGACCGAGAGAGAGAGAGAGACTGGCGAGAGAGAGAGAGAGAGACTGGCGAGAGAGAGAGAGAGAGACTGGCGAGAGAGAGAGAGAGAGGGAGAGAGAGAGAGAGACTGGCGAGAGAGAGAGAGAGAGACTGGCGAGAGAGAGAGAGAGAGACTGGAGAGAGAGAGAGAGACGAGAGAGAGAGAGAGAGAGATGTAGAGAGAGAGAGAGAGAAGCAGAGAGAGAGAGACTGGGAGAGAGAGAGACCGAGAGAGAGAGAAGAGAGAGAGAGAGAGAGACTGAGCGCAGAGAGAGAGAGAGAGACCGGAAGAAGGAGAGAGAGAAGAAGAGAGAGAGAGACTGGCGAGAGAGAGAGAGAGAGAGACTGGCAGAGAGAGAGAGAGACGCGAGAGAGAGAGAGAGAGAGACTGAGAGAGAGAGAGAGACTGAGCAGAGAGAGAGAGAGACTGGCGAGAGAGAGAGAGAGCGAGAGAAGAGAGAGACAGAGAGAGAGAGAGACGCGAGAGAGAGACTGAGAGAGAGAGAGAGAGAGAAGACTCGAGAGAGAGAGAGAGAGAGACTAGGAGAGAGAGAGAGACTGGCGAGAGAGAAGCGAGAGAGAGAGAGCCGCAAAGAGAGAGAGAGAGAGAGAGACTGAGAGCGAGAGAGAGACTGAGCAGAGAGAGAGAGAGAGAGACCAAGCAGAGAGAGAGAGAGAGACTGGCGAGAGAGAGAGAGACTGGCAGAGAGAGAGACAGAGAGAGAGACCCATGAGAGAGAGTGAGCGAGAGAGAGAGACGGCAGAGAGAGAGACTGAGAGAGAGAGAGAGAGAGACTGACGAGAGAGAGAGAGAGAGACTGGCGAGAGAGAGAGAGAGACGGCGAGAGAGAGAGGCAGAGAGAGAGAGAGAGAGACGAGAGAGAGAGAGAGACTGCGAGAGAGAGAGAGAGAGAGAGAGAGAGAGAGAGACTACGAGAGAGAGAGAGAGAGACCAGAGAGAGAGAGAGAGAGAGACTGGCGAGAGAGAGAGAGAGAGAGAGAGAGAGACTGCGAGAGAGAGACTGGCAGAGAGAGAGAGCGAGAGAGAGAGAGAGAGAGAGACTGGCGGAGAGAGAGAGAGAGAGACGAGAGAGAGAGAGAGAGAGAGAGAGAAGAGAGAGAGAGAGAGAGAGACTGAGAAAGAGAGAGAGAGACTGGCAGAGAGAGAGAGAGGAGAGAGAGAGAGACTGAGAGAGAGAGAGAGAGACTGGCAGAGAGAGAGAGAGAGAGAGAGAGACGGCAGAGAGAGAGACTGAGAGAGAGAGAGAGACTGGCGAGAGAGAGAGAGAGAGAGACTAGCGAGAGAGAGAGACTGAGAGAGAGAGAGAGAGACGAGAGAGAGAGAGAGACCGGCGAGAGAGAGAGAGAGACAAGGAGAGAGAGAGACTAGAGAGAGAGAGACGAGAGAGAGAGACTGGAGAGAGAGAGAGAGACTGGCAGAGAGAGAGAGAGAGACTGCGAGAGAGAGAGAGAGAGAGACTGAGAGAGAGAGAGAGACTAGCGAGAGAGAGAGAGAGAGACTGAGCGAAGAGAGAGAGAGAGAGACTGGGAGAGAGAGAGAGACTAGAGCGAGAGAGAGAGAGAGACTAGAGAGAGAGAGAGATCACTGGAAGAGAGAGAGAGAGACCGGCGAGAGAGAGAGAGAGAGAGCGAGAGAGAGAGAAGAGAGAGAGAGACTGGGAGAGAGAGAGAGAGACGGCCAGAGAGAGAGAGAGAGAGACTAAGGAGAGAGAGAGAAGAGAGAGAGAGAAGACGAGAGAGAGACTAGGAGAGACAGGGAGAGAGAGAGACGGCAGAGAGAGACGAGAGAGAGAGCAAAGAGAGAGAGAACAGAGAGAGAGAGAGAGAGACTGGAGAGAGAAGCAGAGAGAGAGAAAAGAGAGAGAGAGACCGAGAGAGAGAGAGAGAGACTGGAGAGAGAGAGAGAGAGAGACTGGGAGAGAGAGAGAGAGAGAGACTAGCAGAGAGAGAGAGAGACTGGGAGAGAGAGAGAGACGCGAAGAGAGAGAGAGAGACTAGAGAGAGAGAGAGAGAGACTGGGAGAGAGAGAGAGAGAGAGACGGCGAGAGAGAGAGAGAGACTAGAGAGAGAGAGAGAGAGACTGGCGAGAGAGAGAGAGAGAGACCGAGCAGAGAGAGAGAGAGACGGCGAGAGAGAGAGAGAGAGAGAGAGACCGAGAGAGAGAGAGAGACCAAGAGAGAGAGACTGAGCAGAGAGAGAGAGAGACTGGAGAGAGAGACGGCAGAGAGAGAGAGAGACGAGAGAGAGAGAGAGAGAGAGAGACCGGCAAGAGAGAGAGAGAGAGACTGGCAGAGAGAGAGAGACTGGCGAGAGAGAGAGAGAGAGACTAGCGAGAGAGAGAGAGAGAGACAGCAGAGAGAGAGAGAGACTGGCGAGAAACAGCGAGAGACGAGAGAGAGACTGGCGAGAGAGAGAGAGAG
Source organism: Coregonus clupeaformis (assembly GCF_020615455.1). Taxonomy (NCBI): domain Eukaryota; kingdom Metazoa; phylum Chordata; class Actinopteri; order Salmoniformes; family Salmonidae; genus Coregonus; species Coregonus clupeaformis. Next base: position 40,377,707 of record NC_059218.1, on the reverse strand, counting down.
AGAGAGAGACGAGAGAGAGAGACCGAGAGAGAGAGAGAGAGAGACCGAGCAGAGAGAGAGAGAGAGAGACTAAGCAGAGAGAGAGAGAGAGACGGGCAGAGAGAGAGAGAGACAGAGAGAGAAGCAGAGAGAGAGAGACGCAGAGAGAGAAGAGAGAGAGAGAGAGAGAGAGACTGGAGAGAGAGAGAGAGAGAGAGAGACTAGCGAGAGAGAGAGAGAGAGAGACTGGCAAGAGAGAGAGAGACCGAGCAGAGAGACGCAGAGAGAGACGGAGAGAGAGACTGCGAGAGAGAGAGAGAGAGACTAGCGAGAGAGAGAGAGAGAGAGAGAGAGCAGAGAGAGAGACTACGAGAGAGAGAGAGAGAGAGAGACTGGCGAGAGAGAGACAGCGAGAGAGAGAGAGACTGGCGAGAGAGAGAGAGACTGGCGGAGAGAGAGAGAGAGACGGCGAGAGAGAGAGAGAGAGACGGCGAGAGAGAGAGAGAGACGAGAGAGAGAGAGAGAGAGACTGGCGAGAGAGAGAGAGAGAGACTGGAGAGAGAGAGAGAGAGAGAGACTGGCGAGAGAGAGAGAGAGAGAGACTGGCGAGAGAGAGAGAGAGACTGGCGAGAGAGAGAGAGAGACTGGCGAGAGAGAGAGAGAGAGAGACTGGCGAGAGAGAGAGAGAGAGACCAAGCAGAGAGAGAGAGAGAGAGACGAGAGAGAGAGAGACTGCGAGAGAGAGAGAGACTGGCGAGCGAGAGAGAGACTGGCGAGAGAGAGAGAGAGAGAGAGAGAGGAGAGAGAGAGAGAGAGACTGGCGAGAGAGAGAGAGAGACTGGCGAGAGAGAGAGAGGAGAGAGAGAGAGACTAAGCGAGAGAGAGAGAGAGACTAGCGAGAGAGAGAGAGAGACGCAGAGAGAGAGAGAGAGACTGCGAGAGAGAGAGAGACTGGCGAGAGAGAGAGAGAGACTGGCAAAGAGAGAGAGAGAGAGAGACTGGCGAGAGAGAGAGAGAGACTAGCGAGAGAGAGACTAGAGAGAGAAGAGAGAGAGACTCGAGCGAGAGAGAGAGACTAGCGAGAGAGAGAGAGAGAGACGGCAAGAGAGAGAGAGAGAGAGACTAGCGAGAGAGAGAGAGACAGGCAGAGAGAGAGAGAGAGAGACTAGCGAGAGAGAGAGAGAGACTAGCAGAGAGAGAGAGAGACTGAGCGAGAGAGAGAGAACTAGAGAGAGAGAGAGAGAGAGACTGCAGAGAGAGAGACTAGAGAGAGAGAGACTGAGAGAGAGAGAGAGAGACAGCGAGAGAGAGAGAGAGAGACTGGCGAGAGAGAGAGAGACTGAGAGAGAGAGAGACAGAGAGAGAGAGAGAGAGACGCAGAGAGAGAGAGAGACTAGAGAGAGAGAGAGAGAGAGACTGGCGAGAGAGAGAGACAGAGAGAGAGAGAGAGAGACTGCGCGAGAGAGAGAGAGAGACCGAGAGAGAGACGAGAGAGAGAGACTGAGCGAGAGAGAGAGAGAGACTAGCGAGAGAGAGAGAGAGAGACTGGCGAGAGAGAGAGAGAGAGACTAGCGAGAGAGAGAGAGACTAGGAGAGAGAGAGAGAGACGGCGAGAGAGAGAGAGAGACGCGAGAGAGAGAGACTAGCGAGAGAGAGAGAGAGAGACTGGCGAGAGAGAGAGAAGACGAGAGAGAGAGACTGCGAGAGAGAGAGAGACTGGCGAGAGAGAGAGAGAGAGATGAGAGAGAGAGAGACGGCAAGAGAGAGAGAGAGAGAGAGACTGCGCGCAGAGAGAGAGAGAGACTGGCGAGAGAGAGAGACTGGCGAGAGAGAGAGAGAGAGAGAGAGAGAGAGAGAGAGAGACTGGCGAGAGAGAGAGAGAGAGACTGGCGAGAGAGAGACTGGCGAGAGAGAGACTGGCGAGAGAGAGAGAGAGACTGGCGAGAGAGAGAGAGAGAAGAGAGAGAGAGACAGCAGAGAGAGAGAGAGAGACAGCGAGAGAGAGACTGCGCGAGAGAGAGAGAGAGAGACTGAGCAGAGAGAGGAGAGAAGAGAGAGAGACTGGCGAGAGAGAGAGAGACTGGCGAGAGAGAGAGAGAGACTGAGCGAGAGAGAGACTGGCGAGAGAGAGAGAGAGAGAGACTGGCGAGAGAGAGAGAGAGAGAGAGAGAGAGAGAGAGAGAGAGACTGGCGAGAGAGAGAGACTGGCGAGAGAGAGAGAGACGAGAGAGAGAGAGAGACGAGAGAGAGAGAGAGACTGGCGAGAGAGAGAGAGAGACGGCGAGAGAGAGAGAGAGAGAGAGACCGAGAGAGAGAGAGAGAGAGAGACTAGCGAGAGAGAGAGAGAGAGACGCGAGAGAGAGAGACTGAGCAGAGAGAGAGAGAGACAGAGAGAGAGAGAGAGAGAGACTGGCAGAGAGAGAGAGACTGGCGAGAGAGAGAGAGAGACTGGCGAGAGAGAGAGAGAGACTGGAGAGAGAGAGAGAGAGAGACTGGCAGAGAGAGAGAGAGAGAGACTGGCGAGAGAGAGAGAGAGAGACTGGCGAGAGAGACTGGCGAGAGAGAGAGAGAGAGACTGGCGAGAGAGAGAGAGAGACGGAGAGAGAGAGAGACTGGAGAGAGAGAGAGAGACGAGCGAGAGAGAGAGAGAGACTGCGAGAGAAGAGAAGAGAGAGAGAGAGAGACTGAGCAGAGAGAGAGAGAGAGACTGGCGAGAGAGAGAGAGCAGAGAGAGAGAGAGAGACTGGCAAGAGAGAGAGAGAGAGAGAGAGAGAGAGAGACTGCGAGAGAGAGAGAGAGAGAGAGAGAGACTGAGCAGAGAGAGAGAGAGAGACTCGAGAGAGAGAGACGAGCAGAGAGAGAGAGAGAGAGAGAAGAGAGAGAGAGAGAGAGACAGAGAGAGAGAGAGAGACTAGCAGAAGAGAGAGAGAGAGAGACTGCGAGAGAGAGAGACTGGCGAGAGAGAGAGAGAGAGAGAGAGAGACTGGCGAGAGAGAGACTGGCGAGAGAGAGACTGAGAGAGAGACTGAGCGAGAGAGACTGGCGAGAGAGAGACTGAGAGAGAGAGAGAGAGAGAGAGAGAGACTCGAGAGAGAGAGAGACTGCGAGAGAGAGAGAGAGAGAGACTGGGAGAGAGAGAGGAGAGAGAGAGACTGCAGAGAGAGAGAGAGACTGAGCGAAGAGAGAGACTGGGCGAGAGAGAGAGAGAGAGAGAGACAGGGAGAGAGAGAGAGACTGGCGAGAGAGAGAGACTGGCGAGAGAGAGAGAGACTGGCGAGAGAGAGACTGCGAGAGAGAGAGAGACTGGCGAGAGAGAGAGAGACGGAGAGAGAGAGAGAGAGAAACTGCGAGAGAGCAGAGAGAGAGAGAGAGACTGGCGAGAGAGAGAGAGAGAGAGACTGGCGAGAGAGAGAGAGAGAGAGACTGGCGAGAGAGAGACTGGCGAGAGAGAGACTGGCGAGAGAGAGACTGGCGAGAGAGAGACTGGCGAGAGAGAGACTGGCGAGAGAGAGAGAGAGAGAGAGACCGGCGAGAGAGAGACCGAGAGAGAGAGAGAGAGAGAGAGAGAGAGACTGGCGCGAGAGAGAGAGAGACTGGCGAGAGATTGGCGAGAGAGAGAGAGACTGGCGAGAGAGAGAGAGACTGGCGAGAGAGAGAGACTGGCGAGAGAGAGAGAGAGAGAGAGACTGGCGAGAGAGAGATTCCGGGTGTTCCGGAATTCCAAATAGAGCAGCAGCTGCTGAAAAATGAGCTCCTACAAATATTGAAATTTATATGGTTTTTAGAGTGAAGTACATCGGAAAAAAAACAAAAGAAAACTGCAAGACTGAATAAGAGACAAAACAAGCAACAAACAAAGAAGAAAGGCTTTTGAAAAAGTAACTATTTTTCATAAAATTGTACAGTTATCTTAGCTAGCTGAATTGTTTACCAGTTGCTAAGCTGTTGCTAGGGACTCTCCTGGAAGAAGCTAGCTAGCTAACAAAGAATATCTAGTTAACAGAAGAAAAGAAAGACAAAATAAGACAAAATAAGGACAGAAGACAAAGGACATCAAAGTAAAACAGTCCTCTAAAAGACACAAGAATAATACAAGAATAATACAAGAAACAACGCTTATATTGCAACATTGTGTACAGCGTTGCTATGGAAATTGTTTACCCACCAGGCATCCAGACAGAGAAAGCTAAGAAAAGTTTCAAAGGTTTGATGATGGGACAGAACCATGAATGCCTGTTTGCAGATCTTACCAGTTGCAAAACAAGAACAAATTTAATATTTAATACCAAACGAGGGCACATATGGAAAATAGTTATTTGCAACACTTTCCCTTTCTCAAAAAGAGAGGCATCAGCCAAGGATGTCAGATCAGCATTTTTGAAGAAGCTGACCAGAGCAACACGTATCAAACAGTAAACTTATATAATAATGGAACTGTATTGATACAAGGCAATGATTCAAGCCTCAGGCTTTTGAGAATATGTTTGCTACCCTAAAAGCAGAAGCTGAACTCATCTCAGAAACTGAGGAACAAGTCAAGGAGGGAGATGGAGAAAAGCAGGCCCCAACAGTCTCTGTGACCCAGCAAGAAGCCCTCAATGTCCCTCTACCTACCTCACCTGCAGCAGACAAAGCCAAGGACATGCCTATAACACCAAGAACACCTGCTATGCAACGTTTCCACAACACCCTCTCTCTAGTCGAAGCAGAGGTCATAGAACTCAGAGAGAACAAGCTTCAAGAGGACAACACTGTCCAGAAACTAAAAGAAGAGATGAAACAGTTCAGGGAGGAGAGCAGAGCATCTATTGCTAAATTAGAAAGCAGAATGGACAAACTGAGTCAGACAAATGATGACCTCAGAGACCATCTGAGCACAACAAGAAAGGAGCTAGAGCAGAGAGAGAGGTACATTGACACCCTCAACCAGCAGCTAGTCAATATGTCCTCTGCATCTAGAGAACATGTCCACCAGCCTGGTACAACACAAACAGAACCTGAGACCAGCATGGCCTCCACCACACAGCCTGATGACACTGCACCCGCCTACCAGTCTGCTCCAGTCCAGATCAGCCAACCAGCGTCCCAGTCTGCTCTAGACCAAGTCAGCCTACCTGCTTCCCAGTCTGCTCCAGCACAGTGTGCTCCAGCCCAGGTCAACCTATCAGCCTCTAAGTCTGCAGCCCAGGTCAGCCAACCAGCCACCCAGTCTTCTCCAGCCCAGGTCAGCCAACCAGCCTCCCAGTCTGCTCCAGCCCAGGTCAGAATACCAGTCTCCCAGTCTGCTCCACCCAGACAGTCACCCACAACTGCAATCCTTATTGATTCAAATGGGAAGTTCTTAGTCCAGGAAAGATTATTCCCTAGACACCAGGTGTATAAGTTCTGGTGTCCTACAACTGACAGTGCAATGCAGCTACTCAGTCAGACCAGGATTGACACCCCGACAACATAATCATCCACACTGGCACAAACGACCTTCATGTCAAAGGAGAAAATGTATCTGGGGCAGTGAGAAGCGTAGCAGAACGGGCACAGGCTATGTTCCCAACCACCAATATAGTTGTGTCCACCCTCCTACCAAGAAAAGACTTCCCGGGACAGTTGATCGACAAAATAAAATCAACAGATCACTGTGGACTGTGCCTCACTGCTCAACGTCAGAACGGCTCACCATCCCACTCTGACATGTGAACACTTATACGATAATGTACACCTTGATCAGGACAGTGTCAGAACTTTTGCTAAGGACCTAAAGGATGCAACACTTGGCAGGGACCCACACACCCATCACCCCAGCAGCAGAGCCCCCCTGCCCCACCGTCTGAAACAACAGTACCCCCACCATCCCCAGGAGAGAAGAGCCAGACACGGCTTATTACAGCACAGCTCTACAAGACCGGGCCCAACACAGCATAGATTTACCAGACCAGACCCTCCTCAGGACAGCACGACCAGACGGGGCCCGCCTCAGGACAGCACGACCAGACCCGCCCCATTACAACACAGCTCTACCAGACCCGGCCCATCACAACACAGCTCTACTAGACCCGGCCCATCACAACACAGCTCTACCAGACCCAGCCCATCACAACACAGTTCTACTGGACCCGGTCCATCACAACACAGCACTGACCACTACTCCAGGGTCGGGCAGAACACTGTCCTTCAGAGAAGTACACCACATGATGCAGTCCACACCATGTATCATTCAGATCATCAGCCTACATATGCTGAGGTAACCTCTGGCAAAAGACACCTAGAACTATCAGAGATTGGAGAGGTGCGCCAACTACTGCATCTAATATGCAGACTACTGGGCTAGACAGAGCCTTTAATTCACACACACACACACACACACACACACACACAGGGTTGCAGATTGCATTGCACTTATTTTTTGGGCCATTCTTATTAATTTGTTTACAACTATCCTTTATTTTATTGGCACTGGTATTATAATAATAGTGATGTGTAATGTGTGTGTGTGTGTGTATGTGTATATATATGTATGTATATGTATGTACAGTGGGGAAAAAAAGTATTTAGTCAGCCACCAATTGTGCAAGTTCTCCCACTTAAAAAGATGAGAGAGGCCTGTAATTTTCATCATAGGTACACGTCAACTATGACAGACAAAATGAGAAAAAAAAATCCAGAAAATCACATTGTAGGATTTTTAATGAATTTATTTGCAAATTATGGTGGAAAATAAGTATTTGGTCAATAACAAAAGTTTCTCAATACTTTGTTATATACCCTTTGTTGGCAATGACACAGGTCAAACATTTTCTGTAAGTCTTCACAAGGTTTTCACACACTGTTGCTGGTATTTTGGCGCATTCCTCCATGCAGATCTCCTCTAGAGCAGTGATGTTTTGGGGCTGTCGCTGGGCAACACAGACTTTCAACTCCCTCCAAAGATTTTCTATGGGGTTGAGATCTGGAGACTGGCTAGGCCACCCAGGACCTTGAAATGCTTCTTACGAAGCCACTCCTTCGTTGCCCGGGCAGTGTGTTTGGGATCATTGTCATGCTGAAAGACCCAGCCACATTTCATCTTCAATGCCCTTGCTGATGGAAGGAGGTTTTCACTCAAAATCTCACGATACATGGCCCCATTCATTCTTTCCTTTACACGGATCAGTCGTCCTGGTCCCTTTGCAGAAAAAACAGCCCCAAAGCATGATGTTTCCACCCCCATGCTTCACAGTAGGTATGGTGTTCTTTGGATGCAACTCAGCATTATTTGTCCTCCAAACACGACGAGTTGAGTTTTTACCAAAAAGTTATATTTTGGTTTCATCTGACCATATGACATTCTCCCAATCCTCTTCTGGATCATCCAAATGCACTCTAGCAAACTTCAGACGGGCCTGGACATGTACTGGCTTAAGCAGGGGGGACACGTCTTGCACTGCAGGATTTGAGTCCCTGGCGGCATAGTGTGTTACTGATGGTAGGCTTTGTTACTTTGGTCCCAGCTCTCTGAAGGTCATTCACTAGGTCCCCCCGTGTTGTTCTGGGATTTTTGCTCACCGTTCTTGTGATCATTTTGACCCCACAGGGTGAGATCTTGCGTGGAGCCCCAGATCGAGGGAGATTATCAGTGGTCTTGTATGTCTTCCATTTCCTAATAATTGCTCCCACAGTTGATTTCTTCAAACCAAGCTGCTTACCTATTGCAGATTCAGTCTTCCCAGCCTGGTGCAGGTCTACAATTTAGTTTCTGGTGTCTTTTGACAGCTCTTTGGTCTTGGCCATAGTGGAGTTTGGAGTGTGACTGTTTGAGGTTGTGGACAGGTGTCTTTTATACTGATAACAAGTTCAAACAGGTGCCATTAATACAGGTAACGAGTGGAGGACAGAGGAGCCTCTTAAAGAAGAAGTTACAGGTCTGTGAGAGCCAGAAATCTTGCTTGTTTGTAGGTGACCAAATACTTATTTTCCACCATAATTTGCAAATAAATTCATAAAAAATCCTACAATGTGATTTTCTGGATTTTTTTCCCTCATTTTGTCTGTCATAGTTGACGTGTACCTATGATGAAAATTACAGGCCTCTCATCTTTTTAAGTGGGAGAACTTGCACAATTGGTGGCTGACTAAATACTTTTTTTCCCCACTGTATGTATGTATGTATGTATGTATGTATGTATGTATGTATGTATGTATGTATGTATGTATGTATGTATGTATGTATGTATGTATGTATGTATGTATGTATGTATGTGTATGTATGTGTATATATGTATGTATGTATGTATATATATATATATATATATATATATACACATATATATATATATATATTACTATTATTATTATATATACATATTTTTTCAATGTACTTTACTCAAACCAGTGAATATCACTTATTATAAATGAGTTCATTAACTATCAGCTCTTGGAATATCCAGGGCCTGTACTCTTCACATTTTGGTTATAAAACAACAAATCCAGAATTGATTAAAAACATCAAGGGACAGGACATCATAATCCTACTGGAAACATGGTGTCGTGGAGACATAGATACTCAGTGTCCCTCAGGCTATAGAGAAAGTTTACTACCATCAATCAAACATAAACATGTTAAACGGGGCCGAGACTCAGGTGGAATCATCATTTGGCATAAGCAGGACTTAGCACTGAATGAAATGAAAAAAGGTACTAATCACATTTGGTTAAAACTTAACAAAGGTACAATCTATTGTGACAATGATGTATACATATGTGCAGCTTATGCTCCTCCTTCAGATTCATCATATTATGATGATCAGTTTTTTGACAATCTCCATACAGAAATCATTCAATTTCAGGCAGAGGGTAAAGTGCTTCTTTGTGGAGATTTCAATGCAAGAACAGGTTCTGAACCTGACTACACTGATGCGGGAGGTAACCACCACATATTGGGACACCCCTCCTTGTACAGTAGCCCAATTATAAATAATAGAAACAGTCCTGACCAAATACTGAACAAAAATGGGAAGGAGTTAGTGCATCTCTGTCGAGCCTTAGGCCTGTACATGCTTAATGGTAGAATCAGAGGGGACTCTTTAGGTCGGTTTACTTACTGCTCAGCTCTTGGGACAAGTGTAGTCGATTATGCCATCACTGACATTGACCCCTCCTCCATTAGTGCATTCACTGTCAGACCACAGACACCATTGTCAGATCACAGTCAGATCAACGTGTTTCTGAAGAAATTAACCGGCAATATTCATTCAAAAAAACAGCCGAATAAACTCTACAACATGAACCAATCGTACAGATGGGCTCAAAACAGTGCAGAGAGATTCATTGAAACATTGAACTCAAATGAAATGAACTCTATACAGTTTTTCAATTACTCACAATACCAAAACAATAAAGAAGGTGTCAATTCGGCTACTCAAAACATAAATAACATTTTCCAAAAAGCAGCATCGAAAGCAAATTTGAGAAAACCAAAGAAATGCAACATCAGAAACAAAAAACAAAATGTTTCTGAAAAATGGTTTGATAACGAATGTAAAACAATTAGAAAACACCTAAGACAAATTTCAAATGAAAACATAAGCAGCAAAACAACCCAGATCTACGCTATGAATACTTTGAAACTCTGAAACAGTATAAACATACACTAAAACGCAAGAAATTGAATTATACCAACAAGACACTTGATGAAATTGAAAGTGCAATTGACCAAAATCAGTTCTGGGACATGTGGAACAATTTAAGCATGACAAAGCCACAAGAATTAGCCATACAAGATGAAGGAATTTGGAAAACTTATTTTGATAATCTATACAAAAACATCCCACAAAAAGAATTACAACAGAACCAATTAGAAATTCAAGAAAAATTGAACATCCTTGAATCGGTCATTAAAAACAACCAAAATCCATTAGATTACCCAATAACCCAACAAGAACTAAATGAAAAGCTAAAATCTATAAAATCAAAGAAGGCTTGTGGTCTAGATAACATCAGAAATGAAATGCTGAAAAACAGCACACCTGAGTTGCAAAATGCTGTGCTTAAGTTGTTCAACATAGTTTTATCTTCTGGCTGCTTCCCTGATGTCTGGAACCAGGGGCTCATCTCCCCTATCCACAAATGTGGAGACAAATCAGACCCCAATAATTACAGGGGAATTTGCGTAAACAGCAACTTGGGAAAGGTTTTCTGTAGCATTTTGAATTCAAGAATTCAAACCTTTCTTCAAGAGAAAAAATGTAATAAGTAAATGTCAAATTGGCTTTCTCCCTAACCATCGCACTACTGACCATATATACACCTTACATACACTAATTAATAAACACGTACACCAAAAAAAAGAGGGCAAAATATTTGCTTGCTTTATTGACTTTAAAAAAGCATTTGATTCTATTTGGCATGAAGGGCTATTCTACAAAATTCTCCAAAGTGGGCTTGGTGGTAAGGTGTATGACTTAATAAAATGTATGTACACAGAAAACAAGTGTGCAATAAAAATCAAAAACCAAAGAACAGAATTCTTTTCACAACGTCGAGGTGTGAGACAAGGCTGCAGTTTGAGTCCAAATCTTTTCAACATTTATATCAATGAGTTAGCAGACATGTTAGACCATTCTCCAGCCCCAGGACTTACACTATTTGACACAGAGGTAAAATACCTGCTATATGCTGATGACTTGGTACTTCTATCACCAACCAAAGAAGGTCTTCAACAGAACCTTAACATTCTAGAGCAATATTGCAATAATTGGGCCCTGGCAGTAAATTTCAAAAAAAAAAAATCATGATTTTCCAAAAAAAAAAACAGATGTCAGAAACACAAATATAAATTCACCCTGAACAACACCATAATTGAACACACTAAAAATTACACATACCTTGGTCTGACCATATCTGCATCGGGAAACTTTAATATGGCAGTGAATGCACTCAAAGAAAAAGCCCGCAGAGCATTGTATGCAATAAAAATGAAATTATTCAAAATCAATATCCCAATTAGAATTTGGACCAAAATATTTGACAGTGTAATCCTACCAATAGCTCTTTACGGAAGTGAGGTTTGGGGGCCACTCAATAAACTGGACTTTAAAATATGGGACAAACATCCAATTGAAGCCCTACATGCAGAATTCTGTCGGAATATTCTTAAAGTCCAGAGAAATACACCAACTAATGCATGTAGGGCAGAATTGGGCCGCTTTCCAGTAGTAATAAAAATACAGAAAAGATCATTAAAATTTTGGCTACATCTAAATTCAAGTCCAAATTCAAGTCTGCAATTTAAAGCACTTCAAACCCAAGAGCTGAGCCCAGAAACGAGCCCTCTCAGTCAGCTGGTGTTGGACCTAACCAACCAAGCTGACACCAGCACTGCTTCAAAAGAAAGAATTCTAATGAACAAAATCATGAACCAATCAAAGGACTCATATTTACAACATTGGAAAAACAAAACAAAATCCCAAAGCCGACTAAATTGCTATCTGACCCTAAACAGAGAATATGAATTGGCTGATTATCTCTACTCTGTCAGAGATACGAAGCAGAGACAGATCCTTACCAAGTACAGGCTGAGTGACCACCAATTGGCAATAGAAACCGGCAGACATAAAAAGACATGGCTACCCAAAGAGGAGCGTATATGTGGTCACTGCACGACAGGGGAGGTAGAAACAGAAATGCACTTTCTCCTTTACTGTGATAAATATTCCTCACAAAGACATTCATTATTCACAGAAATGACTAGATTTGTTCCAAATTTTAACTTATTAAACCCAGAGGAAAAACTAAAAATACTCATGGGCGAAGGAGCTATGGCTCCTCTTGCAGCCAAATATGTATTTGCCTGCCATAGCCTGAGGGACACTGAATAATAACATCTGCATAGTAAATAGTAACGTACTTAATATTGTTATTTAGTTATAAGTTAGTTATAGTTTCATTTTCCATATTTAGATTTGTATATTTATACTATTGACTGTTACCATTTTATTGTTGTTATTTATTTATTATTATTTACTACCATTTTTATTATTATTTGTTATTATTTTTTTTTACAATGTATATTGTATACATTGTTGCTTTGGCAATATTGACGCAATGTTTTTCATGCCAATAAAGCAGCTTGAATTGAATTGAATTGAGAGAGACTGGCGAGAGAGACCGAGAGAGAGACTGAGAGAGAGAGAGAGAGAGAGACTGGCGAGAGAGAGACCGAGAGAGAGACTGGCGAGAGAGAGACTGGCGAGAGAGAGAGAGAGAGACTGGCGAGAGAGAGAGAGACTGGCGAGAGAGACTGGCGAGAGAGACCGAGAGAGAGACTGGCGAGAGAGAGAGACTGGCGAGAGAGACCGAGAGAGAGACTGGCGAGAGAGAGAGAGAGAGACTGGCGAGAGAGAGAGAGAGAGAGACTGGCGAGAGAGAGAGAGAGAGAGACTGGCGAGAGAGAGAGAGAGAGAGACTGGCGAGAGAGAGAGAGAGAGAGACTGGCGAGAGAGACGAGAGAGAGACTGGCGAGAGAGAGAGAGAGAGACTGGCGAGAGAGAGAGAGAGAGAGACTGGCGAGGAGAGAGAGAGAGACTGGCGAGAGAGAGAGAGAGAGAGACTGGCGAGAGAGAGAGAGAGAGAGAGACTGGCGAGAGAGAGAGAGAGAGAGACTGCGAGAGAGAGAGAGAGAGAGACTGGCGAGAGAGAGAGAGAGAGAGACGAGAGAGAGAGAGAGACTGGCGAGAGAGAGAGAGAGAGACTGAGCAGAGAGAGAGAGAGAGAGACTGGCGAGAGAGAGAGAGAGAGAGACTGGCGAGAGAGAGAGAGACTGGCGAGAGAGAGAGAGACTGGCGAGAGAGAGACTGAGAGCGGAGAGAGAGAGAGAGAGAGAGAGAGAGAGAGAGAGAGAGACTGGCGAGAGAGAGAGACTGGCGAGAGAGACTGGCGGAGAGAGAGAGAGAGAGAGAGAGAGAGAGAGAGAGAGAGAGAGAGAGAGAGAGAGAGACTGGCTACAGGTCAATAGCCCTAGCCCCAGGCATATTGTAAGGCTATTTCAGTCCTGTCAGGTGTCCAGTAGAAAGCTACAAGCCATGTTAACTCACCGATCAGAGAGAGAGGGACCCAGCAGGGATAGGCATCATAGGACAAAAGAGGAGGAAACTGCATTAGGGACACAACTGGACATTTCACTTCTTCTAACAAAGGTTGGGGTCAATTCCACTTAAACTCAATTAACATAAATTCAGGTCCTAAATTGACAGAATTCTGTCAATCACAACCTGTTAGAATGTGCCTGACTTGGTTAGCTTGAAATAATTTGTGGAAGACTTCAGGAGTATACAATGTGTGTTTGTACTGTATGGACGTGTAATCTGTGAGCCTCACCTCCCCAGGCGTTGTTGTTAGACGGTACAGTGTGTGTGGTCTGGATGGTAGGGTTGAAGGCGGGCTGGACGTTGAATAGGTCGCTGGTGAGGTTTGGCACGCTGGGGAGACAGAGGAGAAAGACGGTCAGCAGAGCAGACCCCTTCAGGCCACACACACAGACAGACAGAGTGAGTTAGAGCAGAGAGGTCCAAACGCTTGGAACACTGCCATTCAGGTATCGACTCCATTTGAACTTGGCTCACATGTCCTATCCACTAATAACCCAACTAATACACTATGAAGTGATTTAGCTAGCTGCCATTTTTAATAAGATACATAGTGTAGTTATACAGAGAAAACAAACTCTGTGAAACATACCCATAGGTCTTAAACACAACGATTATCAGACAGTAGGTCTGCTTACTTATTTGTAACGGATACAACAGATGAGTTGGAGAAGAGTTCTGTGGCCCCACTGCTGCTGTTGGCACTGCCCACTGACTGGGCGCTGGGAGAGACAGTGGGCGTCTGCATGTCAATCACCTTGGCTCCCTCATCCTGTGGGACAGACACACAGAAGTGAAATCTACATGTGAGAAAAGAGAGTACAACAGGATCTGGGTTTTTACATTTGTTTCCTTATTAGCCTACATAGGAGTACATTATGTGAAAGTTAGAACAATTTATAACTTAAGTGTTTATAATATGTAAATGTATAAGCGTTATAATAACTTATACTAATTTATATAAGTATTCATACAGTAATGCATTTACATTGTAATGGTCTATTCAAGAAAGTTATTCTAGAGTGGTAGCAGTGACCCTGTCTGACCTGGAAGCTGTTCTGGTCCTCCTTCTGCTCCATGAGGCTGAGGGAGATGCCAGTGCTGGACAGTGATGATACAGCACTGGATAAGGTGCTGGCTCTGGAGACACCACACAGCGCTTGTCAGGGACCACCATGCACACTAACTGTCACACATAGCACTCTGGGACTAACCACTGGGATCAGAAAAACACTAATAACGTGCCTGACCATGTGCCGTAATTGTATTGCAAAAGACAGGTACTCTAAAGCATACCACAGCAGTAGTGTGACATTTCTGTTGATGTCAAGACATCACATACTAGCTAATGGTGGAGCATGTGTATATTCATCCTCATAGTCTACCAAAGCTTCAGTGAGCGATACATGTGTTGACATGCCTGCTTCAGTGAGTGATAAATGTGTTGACATGCCAGCTTCAGTGTAAATGCCTCCTTGAGACTCGAAGCCTGAAACATAGTGTCAGTGTGTGATACCTGGTGGCTGTGGAGAGCTCCTTGATTTTCCTCCCCTCCAGAGAGGACAGATGCTGCTCCAGGGCTTCCAGGAGGCTGCTTGGGGCCTGATGGAGAAAGGGGGTGGGAGGAATGGAGCAACAATACTTTACTAAGGGAGGACTGCAGTGTGTAGTAAAATTGGGAAAACACACACACACACACACACACACACACACACACAGGTGCAGTGCGCACACATTTTTGCACGCACAGCCACACAGACACACACAGAGAGAGCCAAATGACACATTATCCTAAGCTTATACATGTTCAGTACAGTCTCCATATTTGCAGGTATTTTTACATATCAATATATCTGGTATAATTAGGTTTGGCTTCACGCCAGACATGCACAGATCAGTAGTCTCTCTCATGCAATCAAGTTGACAGGCCTGGGAGGTCATTAGAGTGTATGGGCCTGAGGGGTTCAGAATACATCACACTGACTGTTGGCATACAGAAAGGAGCTTATTCCATGCATATATGCCCCTACACACAGAAATCACAGTCCAATAACGGCCAATTAACCAATGGATTCCATTTTATATACTAATTTGAGTCACTATTCATTCATGAATATATACATTTAATAAATTGTATTTTACAGGTTAGAGGAGACATAATATTAGTGGATGCTACAATTTTGTCATTAGCTTAGTGTCCAATTCAAAAAGGTTTGGAAGCCAAACGAATTAAGTGACAGAAAGGCAAAACATCTGATGGAAATTAGGTAAAACACATTTGGCAAATGAATAGCATCTTTTATAAAGATATCAAGGATGAGCTAATTCATTTTGCTCATGTCATACCCACGTTTCAACTCAAAGCTTGCTTTTCATTACAGAATACAATCTTAACACATGCAGCAACTTGCATACTTCTATACTTATTTTGGGGAAAAGTGAATAATTATAATTCTGGATATCCTTCTTCAGAGAATTCTAGAATATACTAAAAGTTTAAAGTAAAGAGAAAACCATCTACAGCTCAGTAAAGACATGGGCTACTATTTAGTTGAACAGGGATACATAAGGTCTTCATAAGCACTGCAAACATGACATAACAGTTGACAGAAACATTTGTTCATGTTTATTTTTCCCCATGTGGAGGGAAACACCATGAATGTCATTGAAGAAAGCTTCAACTAGTGTTTGTAGCATCACATCTGATGTTATGCAGTGCTTAGGATGGCATTATGTACACTTTGCAAGTAATATTTGCAGAAACCAATTTGGTAGAAACCATTCGCTGCTCTCCCCACAGCTATTTTGATGGGATATCTTTTCAGGAAAAATACATACAATAGTGTTCATTTTGAGGCAACACAAAGTTAAACTGTATGAGAAATCAAGAGCTTGATTCCTCTGTTAAGCTATTCTATTAAGGGATGTCAAACCTTGATGTACAAAAGGCTTATATGGGCAAGCCCCATACACCCATATCTGCTAGGACAGAGGCTGAATTTGCCTGACTTTTCAGTGTCATTTCAAAATCAAACAATGTATTTTGTGGGTTAACTTGATAAAACTGTGATTTAACTAGAAAAAAATACTAAAATCAAGGTAAAGCAAAAAATTATATTCACCAGCACTTGCACCGCCCCCCTGTTATTGAGGGGAAATATACTTTCTATGCCTGTGATATGTGGTTGTCCCACCTAGCTATGTTAAGATGAATGCACTAACTGTAAGTCGCTCTGGATAAGAGCGTCTGCTATATGACTAAAATGTATAAAAGTTAAGTAAAATAAATGATCAGTCTACCTAAAATCTGCAAGACCAGGGAAGTCTTATGTTTTGCACAATCGCCAAAATTAGGAAGGGTAACATATTTGGAACCCATTTTGGAAGTAGCCCCCTCTCTACCCCAGAGAGAGGGAGGTTCATCAGAATGAGAGGGGATTGTGGAAGCCTGTAGGGTGAGTAGGGAATGAAAGCGTTTAGAATGGAGCCACATGGGAGATATTGAGATGAAATGTACCACTGACCTGTGTGAGATCTGGGATGTCACCCTGATCAATTCCAACTTGCTGTGTCACAAAAAAGGAGGGGAGGGGAGGGGGGGGCAAAAACCAAACATAATAAACAAACAAATAAAACCAACAACCACAGAATAAAGGGGTAGGTGTGTGGAGGAGGGAGAAAGAAGAATCAAACCAAATGATCCATTACTCCATGCAGTGACTACAAACAAAACAACAAAAAGACAACAGGGGAATTGACATGCCCACACACAAAGGATCTGAAGACTGGTTTGAAATGAATGTTAACACACTGAAATGCCATTGACAGGTGGGCCGGGTACATTGGGCTGTAATACTCATGTGACTGCAAGGTGAGAAACATCCAAAAAGAAAACACACAACTAATGTTGACTTTGTACGAAAAAAGAATGGGTACAAATGACAAACACGTTGTTAGACAAGTAAATGAATGGGCCCTTAAAGTCAACGTTAGCCAGTTTTTGGATAGAACCCCACCCCCATCACCCCAAACCTTTCTCAAATAGTAACCAAATCAGTAAAGACAGCAAGAAAGCCTTTTAATAAAAGAATGCACGAGAAATTATAAAAAGAGATACTAATTATCTTCGCAATATGGCCTTCTGAATTGCAAGTAGTACTTTACTTGGATAACAGCAGACATTCATCAAGTAGTACTTTACTTGGATAACGGCAGACATTCATCATTGCAAAAGAGAGAAAGGGAAGTGTAAGAAAACACCTCTTGATAAGACATGCAACACAGGCATCAGAACAGGCATCAGTACAGGCATCAGAACAGGCATCAGAACAGGCATCAGAACAGGCATCAGAACAGGCATCAGAACAGGCAGCACATGGAGGGGCCTTCACTGTGAGGTTTTTATGCCTACTAATAGGCAAACCTCTGCATTCATGACCTCAGCATAAGCCTCCACCACACTGAGAGCAAGAGAGAGAGGAGCAGAGGTCCGGGAGAAGAGCCCCACCTTCCTGCTGGATCTATCGGAAACCTTCCTTTCCTCAACACAAACGAAACAGGGAAAACATTACCTCTGCAACTTTGAGAAACTCTGACAGCTTGGTCATTCTGTTGAGAAACGTCTGATAGATCTCCAGGGCGTCTTTGCATTGGTTCTTCTTCATGTCAAAATATTTCTCTTTAGGATACAAAAAGAGGATACGTTAACTAAGCGAAGAATAAAACAAAAAGGGACAAAGGATTTTAGCTAGTTATTTTCTAGATAATTTTACAAACATCCTAGTGACATCATAGAAACATCCTAGTGACATCCTAGTGACATCCTAGAAACATCCTAGTGACATCATAGAAACATCCTAGTGACATCCTAGTGACATCATAGAAACATCATAGTTCTCCTCTAACTAACAGATAGAGTGTACTTACCCAGCATGTTGATAACTCCTTCATTGTAGGCAGCAAAGAGGCGGATGGAGTCTTTAAAGAGCAGCATGAAGGCGCTGTTGATGACGCCATTGGTCAGTTCATTAGCGTTAGCCTGGGACGAGAACAGATGAAGAGACATTGAGAGTTCATACTGACCGCTAGCTCACTGTCGTCATGTAGCCCATATTAAGGACTGCTCAACACCACAACCATGCAGCCTACCTGAAAGTCCAGGAGTGCATCCAGCTGATTCTGAATGATAGGTAGAGTCTTGATCAGCTTGTCAACGGTCATGGTTCGCATCATACCATCAACCCTGTCAGCAAGAGACACGCAGCACCACTTTAACAGGACAAGTGGTGACTGACTAACATGTTCATACAGCATGAATCACACAACTGCTCAAACAGACAGAAGTATCTCCATGTCAATCATATAATCCCCACATTATCCAAAGTGGCTGCTGAAATAAGTGACTGGTTTAGCTAGGTTACCTTGAATCTATTTAAGGCTCGTCCCCATTATTGCCACTGTTTCTCCCTCTTGAGGAGGGCCTGGCCACTGAGGTAAATGATGTCTCCCAGGGTGAAACTGTGGAGGTTTTCCACACTGGCCACTACAGGACATCTTACCCCCTCTTCATCTTGGTGAAGTCCACTGCCACCAGTCTGTAGGACATGGCCTTCTCATTCAGATAGCGGCTGTAGCGTCTGATGAACGTTGACATGTCATAACCTGGCAGAGAGGGAGCACTTACATTAATATTTAGAGTGCTGACCTGGCAGCTTACAGAGCCACACCTCTGCAGTGCATTCAGAGCGACAGTTTGAACTCTTGTACTGCACACTGTTGTTAATGCATTGCACGATTATAATGTATTTTGTGCCTGTGACTTCTGTACAGTATGTCTCTGGTGTGAAATGACTTGCATTGACAAATTCCCAACAGTACCTTGTAATGCCCCCTTATCCAAGAAGTTGTTCAGGTTAAAAAGTGTGTTTCTGGACGCCAGGTACTGGATTAATCGCTGGTGAAAAAATACAGAGTGGGGTCAAAACCAGTAAAAATAAAGATTCAATCAAATGTTTGAATTCCAGAGGACTTTAACAGTGAATAATATAATAATACAGTATATTCCATTTAGCAGACACTTTTAACCAAAGTGACTTACAGTCACGCGTGCATACATTTCACATACGGGTGGTCCCGGAAATTGAACCCACTATCCTGGCATTGCAAGCGTCATGCTCTACCAGTAACAATTGAGCTACAGTGAAGCCAGTCGTTGTCGTACATCATGAGGTGGTGTGATGATGATGAAGGCCTTGAATCCCACCCCCCCAGCTACTAGTGTATGTGTGTTTTAAAACAAGGAAGAATCGGACAAGTGGGGACATCTTGCCGGTCCCCACGAGGAAAAATGCTATTTTAGGCTTAGAGGTTAGGTGTAGGGTTAGGGTTACAATTAGGGTTACGGTTAGGTTTAGGAGTTAGGGTTAGGTATCGTTTTAGGGTTAGGGGTTAAGGTTAGGTTAAAACTGTGTGTGTGTGTGATACGTACCTCGTTGCCGTACATCATGAGGTGGTGTGTGGTGATGAGGGATTTGAAGACCACCACCCAGCTGTTGTTGGCTGTCCTCTCAAACAACGTGTCAGCCAGGTGGGGGACACTCACGTTCAGCTCATTGGTGCAGTGGATCAGGTCTACCAAAAACACGGGGAACATTGGATTGTGCTTTCAATGAATAGTGCTTTATATATAATCTACAGGTTGATCAACTCATGCTGAACATTCCTAACAGCGATTGGATCTATGGTCAGCACCTCCCACCCTTCAAAAATATCCTGTAACTAGTGAATTAACTATCACTTATTATGCCTTAATTACAGTGACTAACCAGTAATTAACATTTTAAAACTGAAAATCTGATTCTAAAACAGACGGTGATCAAAATAACTCAAATATAATTGTGTAGTCCTTCTAGACATTTGACTGTAGGAGGGATTTCCCTCCCAGGAGTTTAAGCTTATGCTAAACCATACGAGAGAATATAAAAAGGACATTTCCTACATTCTTACCCACAGGATTTTTCCACTTTCCTCAAAGACTAAAATGTGAACTATGTGAGGCATCAGGATAATCCATAGCATTACAGACTCTTTAAAGAACTAAATTGCAGTAGGCTATCACATTTAAGTCCCATTTCAAGTCTTCTCAGATGCCACTCAGAAATTGTAATTTTTATGACTACAAGATTTTAGCTTATGTAATTCCACTCAAAATGACTAACATCACTCAAATTTGCACAATTGATTACTTTCAATAAAGATTGGGTAAATAGAGAATTCTACTATGAAGCATTCCTTCCCAATAAATAACCAGACTGGCAACCAGATTTTGTTCCATTGAACCAGTAGCACTCTGGGTATATGGACAGGACAGGACTGATTGAGCTTAATTGATTGACTGGACACAATATTGATTGTGTCCAGTAATTATTTGGGTAGAAAGCCACCTAACCTAATCATCAGCAGTTAAACGTGGAGAAAATACTTTCTATCCAATAAACACTCCAGTTCCACACCACACACAGATAAACATAGAAATGTTGAGATCAAGGTTGTCTATGCCACTGCTGTCATTGCACTAATATGAATGACCCATGGACACCAGCTCATCACAAACTAAAGTAGCTGAGAAACCTCAAAGGCTTCATATAGCACAATATAATGTACCTTTAAGGCAGCAATAATTTCTGAATAATACCATTTTTAATAAGGTATTAGTCTTAAATTAGACTTATTTTAATCTAAAACTCAGTTGGAAATAGAGGAATTAGTAGGTAGATGGACTCAAATTATGCCTCTAAACCTAAGCTGCCGAAAATTTTAGGCTACATAGCTTGTCCTATTAAAAGGGGAAATTATTGCATTATTTTTTCATACAATGATGAATAAGTTAATAGGTTATTTATGATCACAATGTGTGCATTTTCCTGTATGACACTCAGTAATAACCTATTTGTCTCATGTTTAGGCTACAGCACGATAGCCTACTGTAGGATATTGACACTAATGATTGACTACATGAGCTGTTGAAGCCTATGACGCGCAATTATTCATAGCCTATTATCATAGAATGTCGAAAAACCTTGCTATTAAAAATACACCAATGGCCAATCAAACATGATGAACATACAGGTCGTCTTGAATATTTAATGTTACCAATGCTTTTGTTGCTAAATATGTAGCAACGGCGGGACACTGGTGGTCTACTTAACCTACAGTCAAGGTGTTTCTTCTTTGGTCCGCTGACTTCATGCGTCGTGGCCTTGCAGACGGCTTTGCTTATAGCTGATCCTGTCATGCTGTGCTGAGCCGCAGCGATCCGATCCGTGATAGACTGTCCAGACATGTTCCAAAAGCAGTAATCGGGGAATCAGAAATAAAAATGTATTTAGTGATGATTGGGAGCGTGCCCTCTAAACAGACTGCCCGTCTGAAAACCAAAAACGTACACTGACGCGAATCCGATGGCAGAATTCATACGGTGGCCAAAAAAAAATAGACGGCTACATTCAGTAAACCATCTATTTTATTGACAATCCAATGGTCCACACATACAAATCCCAAAACCTTATCCAAAACGGACCACACCAAAATCAGCCGATAATGATTCGTTCGGAGGTCGCGATGCTACAATGTATCCCCGTAATAGCTTTCCAAGGGTGATGCCAGTTAGTGTAGAGCTGCTACAGTAGTCTACATGAACACAATTGAACAGCAGCAATCATTGATTAGTTAGCCTACCAATCCTCGGTTGGTGATCACACAACGTTCGCGCTGGTTAGATGATTGCTGCTAGACTGATTTTGAAGACGTTACAAAATAGCATATTATTAGTGCATTTTCTCTCAAGCTTCCCTGTGTTCGTGTCGAGGTCTTGTAGTAATGACTCTTAGTTTTTCCATATCCTTTACTTGCCGTGCTCCATATGGTTTAATCTGATGTTTTTTTTGTTAGGTATCTGATTATTCTTTTTTTTTTTTTCAGTCAAACTTCATGTGTAAAATGGCAGTGTCGCCTATGAATCAGGTGCCTTAGAAAGGGGTTGATTGGCCAACACAGAAAGAGTCCGGGGAGGGCATCTTAAAGTGGAACACCGCAATTGAATTTTAGGAAGCTGGATCATGATTTGAAGTGGATGGAATCTGTCTAAAACTCAAACTGATTAGGCCTGCAGTAGACCTACTATCCAATCAGATTCAGACACATCTGAAGACAAACCCCTGGGCTAGTATGGTATTGATGTTATATAATTATTATTGGGCTATAACAACAACCTTTCACAAAGCACCAGCTTCTCAGTTTCCTGGCTCTCTCTACAGCAGGGTTTGCCAAACTCGGTCCTGGGGCCACCCCTGGCTGCAAGTTTTGGGGTTTTTCCCTAGTACTACACAGCTGATTGAAATAATCTACGCTTGGTGATGAGTTGGTTATTTGAATCAGCTATGTAGTGCTAGGGCAAAAACCAAAACGTGCACCCGGGGGGGCCAAGACCGAGTTTGGGAAACCCTGCTCTACAGGAATGTAGGATATGCATGTAATGTCAAGGCTAGCGATGGGCAACTCCAGTCCTCGGGGACCGGAGTAGTGTCACACTTTTTCACCATCCCTAGCAAAGATAGCTGATTAAACTAATTCCGTTCTAAACTGAAGATCATGATTAGATGATTATTGAAGTCAGGTGTGTTAGCTGGGTGTGACACCAATCATGCTCCTGAGGACTGGAGTTGCCCATCCCTGATCTAGGCCTTTTGCCCCAAATGTGACTTCTCAGTCTGCATGTGAGATAAAGGACCTAATATGAGTCACAGTTGGCATTAAAATATCTGATAAACGGGCTACTGTATGGGATGTAAAAAAATAAAATAAATGGAGCCTACCCAAATAATGAAAAGGTTTGAAATGCACTGTTTTCTCCATTTCTAGCCCAGCTTCATTCTGGGATCAGATCATTGATGGGGGATGCAGGTGAGGATGAGAGGAGAACTGATATCAATAGAGAAACACTTTTTATGCCACTTCGATACGGAAGTTACCTTTTTCGTAGCAGGTAATAACTTTCGCAGCAGGTTAGGAAAATGAACGTAGCCGGTTAGGAGACTGAGGTTAAGGTTAGGAAATGGGTTAGGGTAAGCGAAAATGCTCTCCTAACCTGCTACGAAAATCACTTCGTATCGAAGTAGCGGGAAAAGAGTTTGTCCCGATATCAACACTATCCTCTTACACCTGTGTAGTAATACTGTAACTACATAGTGACAACATTGTATTAACACGCTGTGTTGGACAACTCTTACTATTAACATGGTCATTAATACATAGGCTGAATAAAAGGAAAAAGAAAATTCCTCTGAACCCCACATGAAAGCCATTTTAATTCAGTTAAAGCTACAGGCCTATACTGCAATGTACAGTACAACAGTCAACAGCAGGGAAAGCAAGCATTTGGAAATAAATACAATAATGTAATGGGAAACAGTAAAGATATACTAACAGGTGCTGTGACCGTGTGGTCACTATGTCATGGAAAGAGCAGGTGTTCTTAATGTTTTGTACACTCAGTATATATGATTATGTTAACCATTTCTCACACAAACATGATCATAAGTTCACATGGAGAAATACAGCACATCTCTCTCATAATATATTTTTCCCTTTCAACTTCTCCTGAACTTTTTATTTAATTTAAATCAAATCAAATTTTATTTGCCACATGCGCCAAATACAACAGGTGTAGACCTTACAGTGAAATGCTTACTTACAAGCCCTTAACCAACAATGCAGTTAAGAAAATAAATAGCCACCCTTTGCTTTGATAACAGCTTTGCACACTCTTGGCATTCTCTCAACCAGCATCCCCTGGAATGCTTTTCCAACAGTTTTGAAGGAGTTCCCACATATGCTGAGCACTTGTTGGCTGCTTTTCCTTCACTCTGTGGTGCGACTCATCCCAAACCATCTCAATTAGGTTGAGGTCGGGGGATTGTGGAGGCCAGGTCATCTGATGTAGCACTCCATCACTCTCCTTCTTGGTAAAATAGCCCTTACACAGCCTGCAATTTCTGAGGCTGGTAACTCTAATGAACTTATCCTCTGCAGCAGAGGTAACTCTGGGTCTTCCATTCCTGTGGCGGTCCTCATGAGAGCCAGTTTCATCATAGCACTTGATGGTTTTTGCGACTGCACTTGAAGAAACTTTAAAAGTTATTGAAATCTTCCGTATTGACTGACCTTCATGTCTTAAAGTAATGATGGACTGTCGTTTCTCTTTGCTTATTTGAGCTGTTCTTGCCATAATATGGACTTGGTCTTTTACCAAATAGGGCTATCTTCTGTATACCAACCTTACCTTGTCACAACACAACTGATTGGCTCAAACGCATTAAGAAGGAAAGAAATTCCACAAATTAACTTTTAAGAAGGCACACCTGTTAATTGAAATGCATTCCAGGTGACTACCTCATGAAGCGGGTTGAGAGAATGCCAAGAGTGTGCAAAGCTGTCATCAAGGCAAAGGGTGGCTATTTGAAGAATCTGAAATATAACATGTATTTTGATTTGTTTAACACTGTCACGAGGGTCTATGTCGTCCAAGTATGACCAAGGCGCAGCGTGTCCAAGAAACATGACTTTATTAAATAAACGTTATCGGACTACAAACAAAAGACGACTCAATGAAGTCCACGGTACACTGACCAAAAGGAACAAAAACCCACAAAACCAAGGAGAAACCACACAGTTTAAATATGGCTCCCAATCAGAGATAACGAGCCGACAGCTGACACTCGTTACCTCCGATTGGGAGTCATATGACTAATCACCAAACATAGAAATGAACAACTAGAATACCCAACATAGAAATACACCCAAACAAAGAAAATGAACAACCCTGGCTCAATAATCAAAGTCCATGGAGCCAGAGTGTCACAGTACCCCCCCCTAAAGGTGCGAACTCCGGGCGCACCAGCATACAGTCTAGGGGAGGGTCTGGGTGGGCGTCTGTCCATGGTGGCGGCTCTGGCCCAGGTCGTGGTCCCCACCCCACCTTAGTCACTATCCGCTTCCGTAGCCCCCTCCACATGACCACCCCCCAACTAAACCCCACTGGATTAAGGGGCGGCACCGGACTAAGGGGCAGCACCGGACTAAGGGGCAGCACCGGACTAAGGGACAGTACCTGACTAAGGGGCAGCACCGGCCTGAGGGGCAGCACCGGACTGAATGGCGGATCCTGGCTGGCTGGCTCTGGCGGATCCTGGCTGGACGGCTCTGGCGGATCCTGGCTGGACGGCTCTGGCGGATCCTGGCTGGCGGAAGGCTCTGGCTGATCCTGTCTGGCAGAAGGCTCTGGCTGATCCTGTCTGGCGGAAGGCTCTGGCTGATCCTGTCTGGCGGAAGGCTCTGGCTGATCCTGTCTGGCGGAAGGCTCTGGCTGATCCTGTCTGGCGGAAGGCTCTGGCTGATCCTGTCTGGCGGAAGGCTCTGGCTGATCCTGTCTGGCGGAAGGCTCTGGCTGATCCTGTCTGGCGGAAGGCTCTGGCTGATCCTGTCTGGCGGAAGGCTCTGGCTGCTCCTGTCTGGCGGAAGGCTCTGGCTGCTCCTGTCTGGCGGAGAGCTCTAGCGGCTCCGGTCTGGCGGACGGCTCTGAAGGCTCATGGCAGACGGGCGGCTTTGCAGGCTCAGTACAGACGGGCAGTTCCTGCGGCGCTTGGCAGACGGGCAGTTCAGACGGCGTTGGGCAGACGGGCAGTTCAGGCGCCGTTGGGCAGACGGGCAGTTCAGACGGCGTTGGGCAGACGGACAGTTCAGGCCCCGTTGGGCAGACGGCAGACTCTGGCCGTCTGAGGCGCATCGTAGGCCTGGTGCGTGGTGCCGGAACAGGAGGTACCGGGCTGAGGACACGCATCTCAGGGCTAGTGCGGGGAGAAGCAACAGGGCATGCTGGACCCTGGGGACACACCGTAGGCCTGATGCGTGGTGCCGGAACTGGAGGTACCGGGCTGAGGACACGCATCTCAGGGCTAGTGCGGAGAGAAGCAACAGGGCATGCTGGACCCTGGGAACGCACATAACGCCTAGTGCGGAGAGCCGGAACAGGGCATGCTGGACCCTGGGGACTCACATAACGCCTAGTGCGGAGAGCCGGAACAGGGCATGCTGGACCCTGGGGACTCACATAACGCCTAGTGCGGGGAGAAGGAACAGGGCATGCTGGACCCTGGGGACGCACATAAGGCCTAGTGCGGAGAGCCGGAACAGGGCATGCTGGACCCTGGGGACTCACATAACGCCTAGTGCGGAGAGCCGGAACAGGGCATGCTGGACCCTGGGGACTCACATAACGCCTAGTGCGGAGAGCAGCAACAGGACGCACAGGACTCGGGGAACACACAGGAGGCTTGGTGCGTGGTGTAGGCACTGGTGGTACTGGGCTGGAGCGAGGAGGTGGTACCGGAAATACCGGACCGTGCAGCCGTACTGGCTCCCTTGAGCACTGAGCCTGCCCAACCTTCCCTGGGTTGATGCTCCCCGTCGCCCGACCAGTACGGGGAGGTGTAATAACCCGCACCGGCCTATGTGGGCGAACCGGGAACACCATGCGCAAGGCTGGTGCCATGTACGCCCGGCCCGAGGAGACGCACTGGTGACCAGCTGCGTGGGACCGGCTTCATGACATCCGGCTCAACACTCAATCTAGCCCGGCCGATACGTGGAGCTGGACTGTACCGAACCGGGCTATGCCTGCGTACAGGAGACACCATGCGCTCAACTGCGTAACACGGTGTCTGCCCGTACTCTCGCTCTCCACGGTCAGTCCAGGGAGTAGGCGCAGGTCTCCTACCTGACTTCGCCACACTCCCTCTTAGCCCCCCCCCCAAGAAATTCTTGGGTAGTACCCACAGGCTTCCAGTCTTGCCTCCGTGCTGCCTCCTCATATCGCCGCCTCTCGGCTTTAGCTGCCTCCAGCTCTTCACGAGGACGGCGATATTCTCCCGGTTGTGCCCAAGGCCCCTTACCATCCAGAATCTCCTCCCATGTCCATGAATCCTTTATGGGTGGATATAAATCCTGTGTAGGTGGATCCTGTTGCCGCTTGACACGCCGCTTGGTCCTTTTATGGTGGGTTTTTCTGTCACGCGGGTCTATGTCGTCCAAGTATGACCAAGGCGCAGCGTGTCCAAGAAACATGACTTTATTAAATAAACGTTATCGGACTACAAACAAAAGACGACTCAATGAAGTCCACGGTACACTGACCAAAAGGAACAAAAACCCACAAAACCAAGGAGAAACCACACAGTTTAAATATGGCTCCCAATCAGAGATAATGAGCCGACAGCTGACACTCGTTACCTCCGATTGGGAGTCATATGACTAATCACCAAACATAGAAATGAACAACTAGAATACCCAACATAGAAATACACCCAAACAAAGAAAATGAACAACCCTGGCTCAATAATCAAAGTCCATGGAGCCAGAGTGTCACAAACACTTTTTTGGTTACTACATGATTCCATATGTGTTATTTCATAGTTTTGATGTCTTCACTATTATTCTACAATGTAGAAAATAGTTTTAAAAAATAAAGAAAAACACTTGAAGGAGTAGGTGTTCTAAAACTTTTGACCGGTAGTGTACATGAACAGCACACATCAGGGTCAGACAGGCATACAGCACTGATCTAGTGTATACTGTAATTATATGTACTTATAATGTAATTATATTGCATTATGATTTGGCACATTCCAAAAACAGCAGAGAATGTCGGTTTTTGAGAGAGAGAGAGAGAGAGAGAGAGAGAGAGAGAGAGAGAGATAAAGAGAGAGAGAGAGAGAGACGGAGATCAAGAGAGAGAGAGAGACAGAGATAAAGAGAGAGAGAGAGAGACGGAGATAAAGAGAGAGAGAGAGACGGAGATAAAGAGAGAGAGAGAGACGGAGATAAAGAGAGAGAGAGAGAGAGAGACGGAGATAAAGAGAGAGAGAGAGAGACGGAGATAAAGAGAGAGAGAGAGAGACGGAGATAAAGAGAGAGAGAGAGAGACGGAGATAAAGAAAGAGAGAGAGAGAGAGAGAGAGAGAGAGAGAGAGAGAGAGAGAGAGAGAGAGAGAGAGAGAGAGAGAGAGAGAGAGAGAGAGAGAGAGAGAGAACACTCTAATGAGCATGAGACCAGCTGAGCCCTGTCCTTGTCTTTCAGTGTTTTGTTACTTGTCATGTGTTTTGTGGACCCCAGGAAGAATAGCTGCTGCCTCTGCAAACGGGGATCCTATTAAACAAATAGACAAGACACATATTCCATACATTTTTTTTATTTTTTATTTTTTGGGGGGGTAGATTAGCTTAATATTGCAGATAGATTGTAACTTCCATCAATGTAATTGTCTGCATCACTTCCAATCCCCCATGTTATATATATATATATATATATATATATATATATATATATACAGTGGGGGAAAAAACGTATTTAGTCAGCCACCAATTGTGCAAGTTCTCCCACTTAAAAAGATGAGAGGCCTGTAATTTTCATCATAGGTACACGTCAACTATGACAGACAAAATGAGATTTTTTTTCTCCAGAAAATCACATTGTAGGATTTTTTATGAATTTCTTTGCAAATTATGGTGGAAAATAAGTATTTGGTCAATAACAAAAGTTTCTCAATACTTTGTTATATACCCTTTGTTGGCAATGACACAGGTCAAACGTTTTCTGTAAGTCTTCACAAGGTTTTCACACACTGTTGCTGGTATTTTGGCCCATTCCTCCATGCAGATCTCCTCTAGAGCAGTGATGTTTTGGGGCTGTCGCTGGGCAACACGGACTTTCAACTCCCTCCAAAGATTTTCTATGGGGTTGAGATCTGGAGACTGGCTAGGCCACTCCAGGACCTTGAAATGCTTCAAGAAAAACAGCCCCAAAGCATGATGTTTCCACCCCCATGCTTCACAGTAGGTATGGTGTTCTTTGGATGCAACTCAGCATTCTTTGTCCTCCAAACACGACGAGTTGAGTTTTTACCAAAAAGTTATATTTTGGTTTCAGCTGACCATATGACATTCTCCCAATCCTCTTCTGGATCATCCAAATGCACTCTAGCAAACTTCAGACGGGCCTGGACATGTACTGGCTTAAGCAGGGGGACACGTCTGGCACTGCAGGATTTGAGTCCCTGGCGGCGTAGTGTGTTACTGATGGTAGGCTTTGTTACTTTGGTCCCAGCTCTCTGCAGGTCATTCACTAGGTCCCCCCGTGTGGTTCTGGGATTTTTGCTCACCGTTCTTGTGATCATTTTGACCCCACGGGGTGAGATCTTGCGTGGAGCCCCAGATCGAGGGAGATTATCAGTGGTCTTGTATGTCTTCCATTTCCTAATAATTGCTCCCACAGTTGATTTCTTCAAACCAAGCTGCTTACCTATTGCAGATTCAGTCTACCCAGCCTGGTGCAGGTCTACAATTTTGTTTCTGGTGTCCTTTGACAGCTCTTTGGTCTTGGCCATAGTGGAGTTTGGAGTGTGACTGTTTGAGGTTGTGGACAGGTGTCTTTTATACTGATAACAAGTTCAAACAGGTGCCATTAATACAGGTAATGAGTGGAGGACAGAGGAGCCTCTTAAAGAAGAAGTTACAGGTCTGTGAGAGCCAGAAATCTTGCTTGTTTGTAGGTGACCAAATACTTATATTCCACCATAATTTGCAAATAAATTCATTAAAAATCCTACAATGTGATTTTCTGGAGAAAAAAATTCTCAATTTGTCTGTCATAGTTGACGTGTACCTATGATGAAAATTACAGGCCTCTCTCATCTTTTTAAGTGGGAGAACTTGCACAATTGGTGGCTGACTAAATACTTTTTTCCCCCACTGTATATACATATACATATATAAATATATATATACATATATATAATATATACATACACACATACATACCCACATACATACATACATACATACATACATACATACATACATACATACATACATACATACATACATACATACATACAGATACATATCCTTTAAAAAAATATATACATTCCCCTTTATTACTTTCCAACCCTGCCACCCTTTCCCTACTTGGAGTAAACTAGTGAACAATAATGCTTAGGCCTCTACTTCCAGCTTATACTTACTATCTACATTTTATGGACACAGTCAATTTTACAATAATTATATTTTGTTAGTTTTTTCTCCTGAACTTCTTCTACTCTCAACCTCTCCGATCATTTTCATGATGTCCATCCGGTTTGCTTCTATATGCCATATCTTTCTAACTGTGCTCTTTCACAAAAGCTCCCAACCTACAACCTATATACTTATTATGGACACAGTATGCTTACATTATTAGTTATCTTGTTATTGTTTGTTGTTAGTTGTTATTAGTCCCATCCTTCAATTCCATTCAACACCTCCCATCTATCTTTTAACACCATCCATATAGGATTTCTATTTGCCATATATATTTCAACTGTACTGTGATGTCTTACAAAAGTTCTGAACCTTTCTATTCTCATTGTTTCTACAGATTGTGAATTGAAAATAAACATTTTTGCTAAAAGTATTATTATGTTATTGATCGATTGACTATGACTTTTCAGATCACCCAGTAATGCTATCTGCAAGGTTAGCTCCAGGTAAATATTGCAATCCTTTAGCCATTCCTGGACCTGTGTCCAAAAACAAGCTACAAATGGACAGAACCAAAACAAATGATCTAATGATTCTGTCTCTTCACAGCAAAATCTGCAGAGCTGGGAAGATTGTATCCCCCATTTAAATAACATTCTATTGGTAGCAAGAATGTTATATAATAATTTTAATTGAAAGATTCTAAGTTTTGAATCCGGTGTCGTTTTGCGTATCAGTTCATAAACACTATGCCATAGGATCGGTACGTCAAAAATCTCTTCCCAACTATTTTGCAATCTGTATGGGACGGCTGTCAATCCTTTGGTCCTTAAATGAAACTGATATACTTTTTTTTATTTATCACAGTTTTCCTTAACCAATTATGTTCTTTAATGCAAGGCCGACAGACAAGTTCCTTACTTTCTCCCCCTTCCACTTTCCTCTTCCACTTTTGCGGTAAGGCTGCAATTATTTGGTTGTAATTTTGGGTAGAGCAGACATTTCCATATGTTTTTGTTAGCTGCATGTGCGACATAACTCCACCAGTCCTACCGATGATATCATTTACGAAGATTATACATTTTTTAAACATTTTGTCAAAAAAAAAGTTTTTTTGTCAATTAGTATATTTGTGTTTAACCACAATATTTGTTGCATTATTTGTTCTATCGTTTCTGGAGGATTAAATTGAAATTGCAACCAACTTTCTATGGCTTGTTTTTGAAATAGTGATATTTGGGAGATGATTTCCTTTTCAAATAACTGAAAGTGAGTGGTTGTAATCTGAATAAAGGGAAAAAGGCCATTCTTGAACATTGGGTGAGACAATCTTACTAATTTGCTAGAGAACCAGTTCGGATTTAAGTATAACTTTTGTATGACTGAAGCTTTTAGTGATAGATCTAATGCTTTAATATTTAATAATTTCTGTCCTCCGAATTCATATTCATTATATAAATAGACCCGTTTAATTTTGTCTGGCTTGCCGTTCAACGAGAATGAGATAAGAAAGAAGTCAAGACGACTAACTTGATTGAGTCTCCGACATGTATATCTCACTAGATCAGGATATTTAAGCCTCCATATATCTACTAGTTCTAATGTGTCCATGACATTCACAATTTCCTTAAGAACATGTGGGTGATTGTTTGTGGTGTGATTTCCTTTACGGTCCATTGAGCTATTTAAAACAGTATTATAATCCCCACCATAATAATAATATTGTCTTGAATTGCTTGCAGGGTAGACCACTTGTGTTACAATGAATACTAAGTCATGTTTTGCAGAGGGGTCAAATACTTATTTCCCTCATTAAAATGCGAATCAATGTATATATATATTTGTTATAGGTCTACAACACCTCCGCAATGAGTTTATGTCCCTCCAGTCGCCTCGAGACCAGTGTGCTTGCTACCCGATGTCGAATGTCATGATTAAAAAAATAAAAATAAAAAAAAAACTGCCAAGCCACACCCATTCTCTTGTTTCCTGCAGCCTACTGTAGGTCTACCTCAGAGCATGATTCACACCCTAGTTATTTTGATCGTTCAGATGGCTACAGAGTAGTCTCCATTCTTCTTTATAGGCCTCCATTTAAATGCCCTTTTGTAGCATCCAGTGTAGCGCCCTCTGTTGAGAGGCAGACACATTTTATATTGCGTTGCTGTCTGGGTTCTTACGGTAATGGTGCTGATGAGGAATGATATGTGATGCTGTTGTTACTTCCATTTCATCAGCGGATTACCATGACATGAAACCATCGACAAGTTGTAAGTACGGCCATTAGCCTATTTTACATCAAACTCGCCAGCACAGTAACAGATCCCATTGTAGAATAAAATAATACAAAAGGATACTAGGACAAGGCCTATTTGCGGATAACTGCTTGGGATAAAACAGTGTTTGACTAGGTCTCCTGGGATCACTTTCAGAGTACATCTTCGATATACGAGATTTCTCAAGATCATGGGGTTTGCTATTGCCAGGCGTTGATCGCTCATCTAACAAGGTAATTGCACATACATTTGGATTAATATGCCATCGCCATAGAAAAGACCGTTGTAACACGATTTTAGATAAATACTATTGTCTATGAAGGGCGGAAAGAAAATCAGTTAAATGTGTTTTAAATGTTATTATAAGACTCGTTCAGATTTATGTAGCCCAGAACTAGCCTATTGTTTGTCCATAAAAATATGCCATTTTAATGTTGTTTTTAAGAAGAAAAACAAATTGTCAACACATGTTATTATTGCACTTGATCGGCTTTGCTATGCAACAACGGTGTATCCACATGTTAACATCCACATGTTCGCTGAATATGCGAGTGTTATTTTGCAAGAGCTGTCTGTGCATTTACCTGGAAAGAGGAGGCCCTTACCTCATGATAATGTAGGGCAGGCAGATAACAGTTTTTCAAGAAGATGCAATTAGACCGTGCGTTGGACTTTTAAAGTAGGCCTAACAATCAAGTCGGTTTTGGATGTTGTGCGCCATTCGCGTACACATCCTCACAAATAGGCCTCTTAAAAATAGGCAGGCCTAACACACAGTACTACGTTTGTCAAAAATAGGCCGAAGGATAACACTGATAGTGGATTGGATAGCCTACCCTTGGGGTCAAAATAAGTGTCAAGTTGCTTGATTACTAATCGTCAAATGTATATATTTTCCCCCATAGATTCTATGAGAGATGGAAGCGATATGGCTGTATCAGTTTCGACTCATCGTCATTGGGGACTCGACAGTAGGAAAATCATGCCTGATCCGGCGATTCACAGAGGGACGCTTTGCGCATGTGTCAGACCCCACAGTCGGGGTAGACTTCTTCTCACGCCTTGTGGAGATAGAGCCAGGAAAACGCATAAAACTTCAAATCTGGGACACAGCCGGACAAGAGCGATTCAGGTGACGCTTTTACATATATATATATATTTTAATCTTCCATTGTAAAGACCACAAATTGTGTGAAATGTTTTATAGTCACCTGTAATTATTGTTATGACAGTATATTAGTTTATCTATCATTCGTCTCATACCCTTTCATTTTCTTGATGTTGAACCTCACCACTTCTCCATGTCACATCCTCTGGTTTTCCCCTTTCCCTGCTTCTCCATACTTATATACTGAATAAAATAACAATTTCTAAGATTTTACTGAGTTACAGTTCATATTAGGAAATCTGTCAAATGAAATAAATAAATTAGGCCCTAATCTATGGATTTCACATGACTGGGAATACAGATATGCATCTGTTGGTCACAGATACCTTAAAATAAATGGGCCTCACAATGGGCCTCAGGATCTTGTCACAGTTTTTCTGTGCATTCAAATTGCCATTGATAAAATGCATTTGTGTTTGTTGTCCGTAGCTTATGCCTGCACATACCATAACACAACCGCCACCACTCTGTTCACAACGTTGACATCAGCAAACCGCTCGCCCACATGACGCCATACACGTGGTCTGCGATTGTGAGGCAGGTTGGACGTGCTGCCAAATTCTCTAAAACAATGTTGGAGGCGACTTATGGTAGATAAATGAACATTACATTATCTGGCAACAGCTCTGGTGGACATTCCTGCAGTCAGCATGCCAACTGCACACTCCCTCAAAACTTGAGACATCTGTGGCACTGTGTGTCGTGTGATAAAACTGCACATTTTAGAGTGGCCCTTTATTGTCCCCATCACAAGGTGCACCTGTGTAATGATCATGCTGTTTAATCAGCTTCTTGATATGCTACACCTGTCAGGTGGATGGATTATTTTGGCAAAGGAGAAATGCTTACAAACAGGGATGTAACCAAATTTGTGCACAACATTTGAGAGAAATAAGCATTTTGTGCATATGGAAAATGTCTGGGATTTTGTATTTCAGCTCATTAAACATGGGACCAAGACTTTACATGTTGCATTTATATTTTTGTTCAGTGTATTTACTATTTCTCTCAATTCTGTCCCTCTTCTTTGCTTGTCCTCTCACCCTCTGTAGGTCTATAACCAGGGCTTACTACCGTAACTCTGTTGGGGGGCTGCTGCTGTTCGACATCACCAACCGTCGCTCCTTCCAGAATGTGCATGAGTGGCTGGAGGAGGCCCGCAGTCACGTCCAGCCTCACAGCATCGTCTTCCTGTTGGTGGGCCACAAGTGCGACCTGGAGCCCCAGAGGCAGGTGAGCCAGCAGGAGGCGGAGAAGCTGGCAGGTGCCTATGGGATGCGCTACGTGGAGACATCGGCTCGCGACGCCATCAACGTGGAAAAGGCCTTCACTGAGCTAACGCGGGACATCTTCGAGCTTGTGAAGAACGGTGACATCAACATCCAGGAAGGCTGGGAGGGAGTGAAGAGTGGCTTGGTGCCCAATGTGGTGCACTCCTCAGAAGAGGTCACCAAGAGCGACCGCCGGTGCTTCTGCTGATTAGCCTGTCTATCTAGTTGGCTTCAGCCTTCCCAGCCCATGCAGTCCTGTAACATTATGTCCCACTAGCTCCCAATCTTGTCACAGGTCACACATGTAGCTCTCTCACTCCAATCCTGACTACTGGAAGGCCATTTGTGCACTGAATAAAACATGGATACAGCTATTTTCCACAGTAACCTTCCTCGCGTCTGTCTTACATGTTACATGCACTTGTAAGAGAAGAAATGGCCTGTATTTATGCTTCATCTTGTGACCCACAGAAGGAACACACCTCAACTTTACACATCTGTTCTGTAGTCTGGAGAGCTCACACAACATCTGGGGGAGGGGCTGGTGTTCAATACAAGGGGAAACACCAAATCTAGCTCGGCTTATTCCACCCTGTCTATGGAAAGAACCAGTGCACAGAGGAAAGCATGTGTTATAGTACTGGCTGTGTGCAATGCCTCCTCTGCTTTTGGTGCGAGACTGATGGCGCCACCAGACACATGAACAACCAAGAACACTATAGTTTATTGCCGTCATCCTTTTGATCACAGATGGAACCAAAGCTTGTGTTGACTGAATCAGTTCTACATGAGTATCAACAGGGAACTTGTACAGTTGAGTGTTATCGTTGCTCATATTAAATGTACAGTTGGTGACACAAGGTACTGTATAAGATATCACCTCTTTTACCTACCCTGGCCATCCACCATAATCGTTAGAGAATGTGTCCCATGAAAAATATGTTTTATATACTCCATTGGCTTTAATAGTAAGCCCACCCCTTAAACATTGACATCTACACAACGATAACGCCTCCTGATGTTGTGAACACCAAGTTTTAAATGGGGTCAGCTGTACTAGAGTAGTTTTTTCTTTAGTTTATTAATAACTGTATGGTCATATGCTTGTAGTTTCAACATGATCCTAAGCAACATTCTGCACGTGTCCTATATTTCTTCCCAGCCTATTGGACTCAGCCATGTGCTTTATCTAACCATTATGACTTCCAACCACAACCCTTAGTACCTCTAAAATGTATTTTTTTCTCAATGCCAGTTTCCACCCTCCTCATTGTAAATGTTGGGTTTTAGCTATGATCCCCTTTGCTGCCAGGCCCATGTCCCTATTTATGCATGATCCCCAATACAATGTTAATGCAAGCAGACCATATCTGAGAGCAATTTAAAGAGCCTTCTAGGTTCAAAGTATCTATGCAGCAGGAAATTAACAATTTGCTCGAAAGGAAAGCTACAACATGTATTAATTGACCTGGATTTTACTCTCCTTCAACCCTCACAATGTGTTGAACAAGAGGGTTGTTCAATACTGCACGTGTATAGTTGTATTTCATCCATTTGTAAATAGCCAGGGTGTTCTGGATGAATTAATTTATAGAACATGAAATGTCATAATGGCGTGATAGAAATGGGAAATTCCATAATTTTCAACATTTGTAGGAGAGACAGTGCATTCAGAAAGTATTCAGACCCCTTGACTTTTTCCACATTTTGTTACGTTACAGCTTGTAGCATCATACCCAAGAAGACTCGAGGCTGAATACTTATGTTAATGTCATATTTCAGCTTTTTATTTTTAATACATTTGCTAAAATTTCTAAACCTGTTTTTGCTTTGTCATTATGGGGTATTGTGTGTAGATTGATGAGGGAAAAAAACAATTGAATCAATTTTAGAATAAAGTTGTAACGTAACAAAATGTGGAAAAAGTCAAGGGGTCTGAATACTTTCCGAATGCACTGTATCAGACAGCAACTGGAGTGTTGCTCTGTTCATGGTAATAAGATAGTTTGGTTTCCCCCTCTTTCACTGAAGTCACACCCTCTGATTATGAAAGGAGAGAGATCCCTGGGGAAGTCCACAGCCTTTATAGAGACATCCGGTACCTACATATTGTACATGCGTATTGAGCCTCCATGTGCCAGACACAGGTGAATACCCTCCCCACCAGAGGCGGCTGGTGGCACCTTAATTGGGGAGGTGGCACCTTAATTGGGGAGGTTGGGCTTATAGAATTGGCTGGAATGGAATAATTGGAATGGTATCGGACAAATCAAACATTTTCCATCTGGTTCATACCATTCCATTCACTCCATTCCAGCCATTTATTATGAGCTGTCCTCCCCTCAGCAGCCTCCTGTGCTTCCCACCCAAACCAGTACACTATGTTGTTGAATGGACTCCTGACTGTATTCTCTGCTAGGCCAGGTACCAGACCAGCTGCTGAATTCACAGCACTGGCGCTAAACAAACTTTGTTTTTCATTCTAAACCATTGACTGACTGTGATATAGGAATGGGAAGAGAACAGACAGACTTTCTCTTCATATTTCATGTTCTCTGCTGAGACTGAGGCTCTGAGCGTTGGTGCTTACCTGCGCAATGTCATGCAGAGCTTTGAAATGGCTATGAATCATGTCTTCATAAATCTAGTCAGAGCTAAGATGTATTCCAATTAAATTGTGACTTGTAAATGTAATTTCTTTCTTTTTTTTAACTTAAACTTAAAACAGACCATGTTTCTTTAGCGGTGTATAAGTTTGGAGTGCATAGCACAAGGGCAGGTTTGATGTCTCATATGCTTGTAAGGAATACAAATTTGATCTCAGCAAAGGCATGGTCAATATTCCAGTGTTCTATGATGCCCATTCAAAATGCATGTGCTCACTGTTAGCTGTCTCTGTATGCACACGCATACCACAATTACTTAGATATTCCCCCAGTCTGGAAAAACATTGGTTATTCAACAAGCAGTTGAAAGAAATGGATATTCCAGAGGTTAAACTGGATGTACACTCTATATGCAAAAGTATGTGACACCCCTTCAAATTAGCGGATTCGGTTATTTCAGCCACACCCGTTGCTGACAGGTGTATAAAATCAAGCACACAGCCATGCAATCTCCATAGACATAACATTGGCAGTAGAATGGCCTTACTGAAGAGCTCAGTGACTTAAAACATGGCACCGTCATAGGATGCCACCTTTCCAACAAGTCAGTTCGTCAAATTTCTGCCGTGCTAGAGCTGCCCCGGTCAACTGTAAGAGCTGTTATTGTGAAGTGGAAACGTCTAGAAGCAACAACGGCTCAGCCGCAAAGTGGTAGGCCACACAAGCTCACAGAATGGGACCGCCGAGTGCTGAATTCTCTGTCCTCGGTTGCAACACTCACTACAGAGTTCCAAACTGCCTTTGGAAGCAACGTCACCACAAAAACTTTGTCGGGAGCTTCATGAAATGGGATTCCATGGCAGAGGAGCCGCATACAAGCCTAAGATCACCATGTGCAATGCCAAGCGTTGGCTGGAGTGGTGTAAAGCTCGCCACCATTGGACTCTGGAGTGATTAATCACGCTTCACCATCTGGCAGTCCGATGGACGAATCTGGGATTGGCGGATGCCAGGAGAACGCTACCTGCCCCAATGCATAGTGCCAACTGTAAAGTTTGGTGGAGAAGGAAAATGGTCTGGGGCTGTTTTTCATGGTTCGGGCTAGGCCCCTTAGTTCCAGTGAAGGGAAATCTTAATGCTACAGCATACAATGACATTCTAGACGATTCTGTGCTTCCAACTTTGTGGCAACAGTTTGGGTAAGGCCCTTTGCTGTTTCAGCATGACAATGCCCCTGTGCACAAAGCGAGGTCCATACAGAAATGGGTTGTCGAGATCGGTGTGGAAGAACTTGACAGGCCTGCAGAGCCCTGACCTCAACCCCATCGAACACCTTTGGGATGAATTGGAACGCTGACTGCGGGCCTAATCGCCCAACATCAGAGCCCGACCTCACTACTGCTCTTGTGGATGAATGGAAGCAAGTCCCCGCAGCAATGTTCCAACATCTAGTGGAAAGTCTTCCCAGAAGAGTGGAGGCTGTTATAGCAGCAAAGAGGGGACCAACTCCATATTAATGCCCATGATTTTGGAATGAGATGTTCGACGAGCTGGTGTTCACATACTTTTGGTCATGTAGTGTACTTGCAGGTTAAAGCACTGGAGACTACATTCATGTAAAGTAAGTGATGTATCTATTTGTACTACAAAGATGCTATGAACTCCCTATTAAATTGTGAACATTTGATAAGAAAATAACCCAAGATAGACCACAGCCTGTCGTTTCCAATTGGAGCAAATGAATCAGAGGGCAGAACAAGCAAGGAGGTGGCGTTCTAGCATGTATTTGCATATTTCCGTTAGGAAACGCCTACTCTGTGAAGTGTGCATGTGCAATAACTCAATTCGCCCATGCGCTCCTAAACAACGCCATTTTTTACAACTTTGGCAAAGGGTAAAGTCTACAAAATGTTATCCACTCTGTTCGTAACAGATTCTAGTTTTGGAAACAGAAAAATGTATTGAGATCAAATGTTTAATCGATGAGAAAATTAGCAGAATGTCGGCCAAAATACATCACGCTCCATCTTCTCTTACAGCCGGCCACTGGGCTTCCTCTCATCACCATATTTGGTAGTGAGCGGAAACGTCAACCGGATGCTTCACATTTATACATCAGGTGAAATATCGGTCTTATTGTTCTTTGAAACAACTGTTTGTAGTTTCCAGTAGTACAATGCCATATACAAACACAAGAGGGCAGCACACACTAAATAATTGACCTTGTGAATGGTTACAAGGCAACATTCACAAGGCACAAAATGTAAAGTTCAAATATATGGTGGCAAAATCATATGGGATTCTATTGTTGTAAGCCATGAATAAACACTGCACCTGTTTAAATTAAATAAATACTCAAACTGACCTTGAAGGTGAGGGCTTCCTTGATTATGAAAGGGCACAGAGCAAGGCCAGGAGAATCTGAACATTTGTCATATTCATCACATGAACCAAATGAAATACCTTCAGGTAGGCATACAATGCCGTTGCAACATTTAAATGTTGTGAATCTGTAGATGAGGAGGAAATGGATATGGATTTTTCCCTCCCTTGGTTTGATAAGCTTATGAATTTTTATAAATAATTGTATTTAATTAATTTTAACACTAAAATAATTTCCTCTACCCATGAGAATCAACAAAGGCATAGAATTAACATTTTATTTAGAAAAGACAACATAAAAAATACAGCTAATTTATACATGACATGCATATATTTACAGTATATAAAACCGAAGACAAAAAATATAATTGATGTTTATGTGACAGCATTTAGAGTAGTACTGATCAATCAGTACTATGGCTTGGTATGAGTTTTGGTTTACCAGCCACTGGGATCTTTGAGGCGGGAGGTATTTTCAGGCACTGGTTTCTTTTGGAGATTCTTTCAAGCCCTCAAGAAACAATTTCAAAATGAATGCCAAGAAGCACAAGTATAAAACATCTCCTTTGAATTAATGTCCATTTGTATAATATACAGCATTATACAAATATAATACAGCTATACACATACTGTACATTAGTTATTACTGTACTACAACAACTCACTTAAAAGGAAAACTCCACCCAAAAACTATTGTGGTATTTGTTTCATTAGTCCATTGTTGATATAGGCCCAAAACCTTTTGCATGTCAGCAATCAAGTTTTCAAGATATAATTTTCTAAATACAGTCAGTATGAAGCATTTAGCATCATATGGTCCTCTGTAGCTCAGCTGGTAGAGCACGGCGCTTGTAACGCCAAGGTAGTGGGTTCGATCCCCGGGACCACCCAAACACAAAAATGTATGCACGCATGACTGTAAGTCGCTTTGGATAAAAGCGTCTGCTAAATGGCATATTATTATTATTATTATCCCTTTTTGGGTGGAATTTTCCTTTAAGAAACCATAGAACTCAATTATCCTCACCAACTCCTGTGTCTTTGCAGCTGAGCACAAATATACTTCAGATTTAGAGACCACATTTTGCTGGTCAACCTCCTTGTGTCCTTGACCTAGTGTCTCCAATGCACACTGTATTTTGGTCAAGCAGCACCACAACTAGTAATTAATAACAAATGGAATCACAAGTTGAAGTCTCAATCATTTGGTGATGCAAAAGTTTTGATATATACAATAAATCGTTAAAGCAAGGGGGTTATCAAGAGTACTTTAAAAACTGTACATGTAAGAATAGAATAAACACATTTATAAAGCACATTACTTGATTAAAGTCATTTGAAATGCATAACAGAACTAAACTACATTACATATATATAAAAAAAACAATTCTACAGAATAGAATGAATAGATAAAATGATGCAAACTCAACAGCCAATCTGCCAAGAACAAGTTTCAACGGAAACTAAAAATGTTTGTGAACATGTTTTCACAAGAAGCTACAACTAAAGTTACATCAGTGGTATTGCATGACCAGGACTAAAATCACTGCCTTTAAGACTCAATACAGAGCACTGTATACTATAGACCCTCAGGGTATTGGTATTTGTTAAACATCTGTAGGAGACAGCTCAAGCATTCGAGGCAGAGATCTCAAACTCAAGTATGTCCATATAAAAAGGGTAGTTCTGATTTGTAAAGCAAAACTCCAGAAAGATAAACAGCGATACATGAAGGGTGGGGGTACAAGAGTACAGGACAGCCCATCCCAAAATATATCAAATGAAGATGATGCAACAGCCAGCTAATTGTAGCGGTGCCAGGATGTCGTTCCATCACCCGTCAAGGTATAGCTACATCACCATTTATTATTTGGATGAACCTCGTGCATATACTGCTTCAGTAACACAGGGGCTAACCACCATGAAGAGGATAACTTACAGAATTACTTTGACTATTTTACCATATGTTTAAAAACATTTTAAAATTCATTATAAATGACACAGACATCACTGGCAACAGATTGTTCATAAATGCTTTTAGCATTTTAGGATATTTAGTTCCATGTCTCGGTGGTGATATTTCCATCTTACGGAACAAGCTGATACCAACAATAAATACTAGTTTCTGCCACAAGGCCTTACTGTTAAATATGTTGCTGTGTGACAGGTGACGGAGGACAGTTTGTCTACACTAGCGATCCCCAAAACGCCTGCATTAGGCCTTGATCCACTAACTCTGTGCTGTTGACCCAAGTGCACCGAGGCTCTGACCAAGATTGTAAACCCCACAGACACACTGGTACCCTGTTTACACACGGCCCTAACCAACACTCCTGTACAGCTGTAGTTCATATCGCTGCAGGAGATCAGGGGCTAACAATTAGAGGCACGGCCACAGCCAACAACACCAACTTGGAAGAGACTAACTTCTAATAAATAAAATCACTAGTAATGTTAATGTTTCGAGTGTTAAAAATATTACTCTTCAACTGTCCAATAAAGCTTAAAACAGAGATATCCCAAAAATGAAAGACAACACCAGAGAGACGCATTGCAGTGTCAGTCAGGTGAATTGTCTGCCTTCACTGCAGAGGTATAATGTGTGGGGTTTCCTCCAGCCCCTAGCCGTTCAGGGGCTCATCCCCTCCACCTCACTCTCGTCTCCCCCCAGGTAGATAGGCTTCTTCTTGGTCTGGAGGGCAGGCTCATATTTCCGGGGGGTGTTGCTGGCTGCCGCACTGCTGTGCCAGATCCCATAAAAGAAGTAGATTGTGAATCCTGAGGGAAGGAGTAAGAGGACTGGTTATTAAGTTAACATTCTGCTGCTCATAAAACAGACTTAGCATGTGATTCTATTGTGACTTTAGAAACATTTCCTATTGTGTATAATGTAATGTTAACTCACCAATGGCCATCCACACAGCGAAGCGGCACCACGTAGCCAGGTCCAGCTGCATCATGAGGTAGATGTTTACAAAGACACTGAACAGAGGCAGCCAAGGCAGCAGGGGCACCTAGAGGGAAGCAGGACAGGTTAGGCATCATTTTACTGCATATCAAGTGAATAAACACTGCACCTGTTTAAATTAAATAAATACTCAGAAACTGACCTTGAAGGTGAGGGCTTCCTTGCTCTCTGGTTGCCTCCAGATGATTATGACACAAAGGGTACAGAGCAAGGACAGGACTACACATACTGTGACCCACACAGGCTGAACCTTGATCAACTCATCCAGCTTCCCCGCCAGCACCACACACAGCACAGTGATGAGCACCGCTAGAGGATAAAAAGAGAGAGAGAAAAAATGAGATGTCTCAAAAAAGAGCTGCTTTGAAAACAACCCATAGTCAACTGCATAAGACGGTAAGTGTGGGTGAGAAAGAGGTGTCACTCACAGATAATGGCCGTGGTGACATAGACTATGTTCCCGGAGGTCTTGGTGGGTAAGGCACTGCTGGGGAAGAGGAGGCGGCGGGGGGTGAACTTCTCCCTGAGGGGTCGATCCTCCAGATCGTACTCATCGCCACTGTCCCCCCGGGCCACCTTCTCCCCTCCAACCAACTCCACCAGCTTCTCAGTCTGACTGGATGAGCTCAGGGTGCCGGGCTGGTACCTGGAAACAGACAGGTCAGAGCGGGTCAGACTCCTGGGAAATGGGAGCTATTCACACTGAGCATGCCATGTGAAATACCATGAGCAAACCACAGTATAGGAGAATAATCACCATTTCAATACCACAAATGCTAGGTTAGGCATTATAGTATATTTTAAATATAAAATAATGTGGTACAAGTCATCACCCACCTGAGGATGAGCACACAGATGGCCACTAGTGAGTAGGCCAGCAGTGTCCCTATGGACATGAGGTCAACCAGGGCAGCCAGGTCAAAGAGGAAGGCCATCAGAGCTACAGGGAGTGGTGACAATCAGCATTACCATCATACTCACTATATAAAGACAATCTACTCCATCAAGTTGGTTATTTACACTAGTTATTCCGGCATTCAAAAACAATGGAACAAAAAACAGCATTCCACGGATCAGAGCGTATTTTTCTACGGACTTCCCTCATGCTGCTGTACATTCATAGTTTCATACATAAACACGAACACAGAGAACAGCAGGAAATGACTACAGTGGAACCCAGAGGTAGTAGTGTCAAACCAGATGAATGAACAGAGAGAGGGTGGAGGGCTGAACTCACATGCCACACAGCCAGAGACGATGGTAGCCATCAGGGGGGTCTTGGTGCGAGTGTTCATGCGTGACAGGCCACGGAACAGGAGTCCATCCTCAGCCATGGCATAGATAACCCTCGGCATGGGGAACATGGACCCAAGCAGGCTAGGAAAACAACAAAAACATTGACTACATAGCAAAGACAGAGTGCTTAAAGTACCGATGAGTGTATTGGATCTGTTAAGTGAGCTATAGAACAGTAGCCATAGTGTGGTCTATCAGTCTAACTGACCTGGTGGAGAGAGCACAGAGGGAACCCACAGACACAATGTAGCGAGCAGGAGCCCAGCCCACGTAGCTGAAGGCCTCTGGCAGGGGGCTCTCTCTGTTCAGCAGGTAGTAGGGCATCATGAGAGTGAGGGCCGCAGACACCCCGAAGTAGGCGAAGAAAC
This sequence comes from Coregonus clupeaformis, assembly GCF_020615455.1. Lineage (NCBI taxonomy): Eukaryota > Metazoa > Chordata > Actinopteri > Salmoniformes > Salmonidae > Coregonus > Coregonus clupeaformis. The sequence goes on along the minus strand of NC_059218.1, from coordinate 40,333,151 downwards.
AGATGAGTAGAGAGGCCACGATACCCACAGGGATGGAACGCATGGGGTTCTTAGCCTCTTCACCTGGGGGGAAAAACACAAGGCACAACTATGAGAGAGAACCACCAAAGAGAACTTCAAGTCAGCAACTATTTAAAAATCGGCAACCATTTTAAAAGTGACATTTTGAATAATGCAATGTAAGTGACTATTGAGAACAAACGAGGTGGACCTATCTAATGTTTAGCTCTGGTGCAAAGTAAATAGCTCAAATAACGTGATAAAGTACAACTAGAACTTATATATAAATGCCTTGACAATTTTTTTAATTTTGGAGAATCTCTTATACAATGGGTTAAAGTTATGTATAGTAACCCTAGGTGTAAAATAGTAAATAATGGCTACTTCTCAGAAAGTATTAAATTGTCAAGAGTTTGTTTAGCTCTGGAGCAAAGTAAATAACTCACTGGTGGTGGCGATGCAGTCAAAACCCACAAAGGCGTAGAAACAGGTAGCAGCACCAGACAGGATGCCGCTGAGGCCAAAAGGAGCAAAACCACCTGAGCCAAACGTCTTATCCACAACCCTGAGGGACAGAGATGAGGCAGCGGGACAAATGCCAATTACATGGTTTTACTGTTATATTTCAAACATAGCTAGTCACATACAAACATCATTTACTCCATACCATTGCTCTATAATGGAATGATTTACCATTACTCTATAATGAAATCTATGGCTAAATGTGGTCCTCTGTAGCTCAGCTGGTAGAGCACGGCGCTTGTAACGCCAAGGTAGTGGGTTCGATCCCCGGGACCACCCATACACAAAAATTTATGCACGCATGACTGTAAGTCGCTTTGGATAAAAGCGTCTGCTAAATGGCATATTATTATTATTATTATTATTATTAAATCTCAGCTGGCAGCCATCTTAAATGGAGGACTCACTCTTGGGATATGCTGGAGGTGTTGGTGCCGTTGGTGTCGGTGTTAATGTTGGTGTAGGTGTTAACAAAGTTGTCCAGGGTGAGGTTCCAATTGTCTGTGTCTCCCTTAACAAAGCCTGAGATGATGATGAAGCCCAACACCACCAGGTTGATCCCAGTGAAAACCTTATTGACCAGGGCAGACTCACTCACTCCAAATGCCAGCAGCCCTAGAAGAAGCAACATGATGGCATTATTAATGCTAATCTACATTTACATTTTAGTCATTTCACAGACGATCTTACCCAGAGCGACAGTGCATTCATCTTTAAGCTAGCTAGGTGAGACAAATCAAGTCACATTACTGTAGCTACAGCTTTTATGACAAGGGTAGTACTTATGTGATGCCTCCCAGCGCCCCAACATTATACATGTTGGTTGATAATGCTGGAGGAGTCCTCACCAGTTAATAAGAGCACGAGAATGAGTGCAAACAGGTCAGGGTATTCAGCCAGCACACCCCCCCGGACCTCCATGGCCATGGAAGACCTGAAGAAGACCGATATCTTCTGCTCCACCAGATTATCAAACGTAGAACTCCAGGCTCGGGCCACACTGGCTGTACCTTAAGGACAGAAGATCAAGGAGACCAAGTTAACATGACGAAAAACATCAACCAAACTAAAGAGGATAAGCGATCCTAGAAACAAGCCTCGCTCCATGAACATAGTAGCTCAATGCGAAGCCTTCGAATGCTTCACCGATTTCCAATCTACCAACTCACCGATGACATAGGAGAGGATGAGGTTCCATCCCGTGATGAAGGCCCAGATCTCACCAACCGTCACATAGCTGTACAGGTACGCCGAACCCGTCTTGGGTACGCGGGCGCCAAACTCTGCGTAACAGAGTCCGGCCAGCATGGAGGAGAGTGCAGCGATGAGGAAGCAGAGTACGATGGCAGGACCAGCCTTCTCCCTGGCCACTTCTCCAGCCAGGACATACACCCCTGCCCCTAACGTGGAGCCCACCCCCAGGGCCACCAGGTCCAGTGTGGAGAGGCAGCGGGCGAAGCGGGTTCCCTCATCGGAGCAGTCCAGTGCCCTGCGTCGCAGCAGGATCCGGCCGAATGAGGCCATCTTTTCTACCATGGTTGTCTGTGGAGGGAGCTGGAGCCGGGGCTGCGAAGCTGAGGGAGTTCCTGATCAGAGCGGTGAAAATGCGTCACGAGTTGAAATGGAGCAGGTGAGATCCTAAGGTCAAACACAGTGGGGAAGCAGATTAATGAGTATGTGTGAGAAAATCTATAGGCAATGTTTATGCTATTAGTTCTTGCTGATGACGTGTATTACTATTATTTGTATTTAATTTTTTACTTTGTTTTGTTGTGTGTGCAATCCTTGTTTGCAAATCAACTGTCTCTGGGATAACAAACTCACTAACTGATTAGTTCACATGTGCATGAGAGAGCGAACAACATAAAAAAATAAATAATGTATGCACTCACTAACTCTGGATAAGAGCGTCTGCTAAATGACTAAAATGTAAATGAACATTCAAGAAAATTGCCCAAGCAAAAATGCAAAAATGGCCAATATTTGGTCCAGTTGGGACATTACAATTCTGTTTGATGCCACACTAGTGGTTCCTCCTAATCTGGTAATTCCAGTAATTCTTCCATTTGGGGATTTGGTCCATGTTTTAATTCCCCTCCTGCAGGTTTCCAGACTACAGACAACAAAACCACACATTCTTCTAAGAAACAGCATGCTGTTATTATTTAACTTCCTAGAATTAAATTCCTTCACCTTAGTGCTTTATAAACAAAAAACATGAACTGACGTGGAATGAGCTTTGATAAGCAGACATGGAAGTGAACACCAATATCTCTGTGCGTCGCTATCCACTTATAACCTTCCTGGAGGACTACTGAGTTAAAGACATGCTGACCAACTTTGTCATCAGAAGCAATTGTTGTGTAGCCTACACTCTAGTAACCAATAGAATATAAATATTATTGCAAGAACAGCTCAAATAAGCAAAGAGAAACAACAGTCCATCATTAAGACATGAAGGTCAGTCAATATGGAACATTTCAAGAACTTTAAAAGTTTCTTCCAAGTGAAGTCGCAAAAACCATCAAGCACTATGATGAAACTGGCTCTCATGAGGACCGCCACAGGAATGGAAGACCCAGAGTTACCTCTGCTGCAGAGGATAAGTTCATTAGTTACCAGCCTCAGAAATTGCAGCCCAAATAAATGCTTCACATAGTTCAAGTAACAGACACATCTCAACATCAACTGTTCAGAGGGGACTGTGTGAATCAGGCCTTCATGGTCAAATTGCTGCAAAGAAACCACTACTAAAGGACACCAATAAGCTTTTCTGCAAAGGGGACAGGATGACTGCACCGTATTGAGGGGAGGATGGATGGGGCCATGTATCGCGAGATCTTGGCCAACAACCACCTTCCCTCAGTAAGAGCATTGAAGATGGGTCGTGGCTGGGTCTTCCAGCATGACAACGACCCGAAACACACAGCCAGGGCAACTAAGGAGTGGCTCCGTAAGAAGCATCTCAAGGTCCTGGAGTGGCCTAGCCAGTCTCCAGACCTGAACCCAATAGAAAATCTTTGGAGGGAGCTGAAAGTCTGTATTGCCCAGCAACAGACCCGAAACCTGAAGGATCTGGAGAAGGTCTGTATGGAGGAGTGGGCCAAAATCCCTGCTGCAGTGTGTACAAACCTGGTCAAGACCTACAGGAAACATATGATCTCTGTAATTGCAAACAAAGGTTTCTGTACCAAATATTAAGTTCTGCTTTTCTGATGTATCAAATACTTATGTCATGCAATAAAATGCAAATTAATTACTTAAAAATCATACAATGTGATTTTCTGGATTTTTGTTTTAGATTCCGTCTCTCACAGTTGAAGTGTACCTATGATAAAAATTACAGACCTCTACATGCTTTGTAAGTAGGAAAACCTGCAAAATCAGCAGTGTATCAAATATTTGTTCTCCCCACTGTAGATACTTTTGTACCGTTTCCTCCAGCATCTTCACAAGGACCTTCGCTGTTGTTCTGGGATTGATTTGCACTTTTCGCACCAAAGTACGTTCATCTCTAGGAGACAGAATGCGTCTCCTTCCTGAGCGGTATGACGGCTGCGTGGTCCCATGGTGTTTATACTTGCGTACTATTGTTTGTACAGATGAACGTGGTACCTTCAGGCGTTTGGAAATTGCTCCCAAGGATGAACCAGACTTGTGGCGGTGTAAGAAATGTTTTATAAGGTCTTGGCTGATTTCTTTTGATTTTCCCATTTTCCAAGATGTTTAAAGGCACTGTCAACTTAGTGTATGTAAACTTCTGACCCACTGGAATTGTGATACAGTGAATTATAAGTAAAATAATTTGTCTGTAAACAATTGTTGGAAAAATTACTTGTGTCATGCACAAAGTAAATGTCCTAACCGACTTGCCAAAACTATAGTTTGTTAACAAGACATTTGTTGAGTGGTTGAAAAACGAGTTTTAATGACTCCAACCTCAGTGTATGTAAACTTCTGACATCAACTGTATGTAGTAGATAGGCCCCACACTAGATCAATGCCAACTCAAGTGTCATAACAAGTCTTCAAATTGGTCAATCCAACTTTATATTACGTCTAGCATGTTCCACAACGATGTTGCACGATTTCAAGCAAAGCTTTTGACAGCAATCTTGTGTAACGACAACAAATCCTAGCTTTGACATCAGTAATGTAATGATAGCACCAGTTACACCAAATGGAGGTCCCTTCAGCTCAAGGCCAGACAGGCAGCACAACAGGCCAGCCATCATCTATCTGTGCAGGTGGCACACACACACACACACACACACACACACACCTCATCAGCATTTGAGGCTCTGGTCACATGACCTTGTCTGACTGGCAACAGCTATCCACACAGCTCCATGTTGACATTAGGCATGTTGCACAGAACTTAAGGTCATCACGGCTACTGCTTATTTGACATATCTAAGACACTGCCTCTTCAGCAGCACACCACAAACACTCTGCAAAAGGTTGGAGACTTGGAGGTGTAGATTAGCCTGTGACACTTAGGCCTATAATAATAATAATAATAATGTGTACAGGCCCATTCTACATATTGTTATCCATAGAACACAGTCCACAATCACCGGAAGATTGTTGAGAAAACAATTTGCAAACACAGAACAAAAAAGGAATGTCAGTATAAAATAAACATAGCCCCTGAAGGTATTGGGAAATTAAAACAATTGTTCAAAAATAACAACTTTCATGTATCAGGCATTGTCTGCCACATTAGTCACTGTCACAAACTGTCTACAGGGAAAATAGCCAATGCGGGTTTGATCGGGCTAGCAGCTGTGATTGGATCAGGATAGTGCTGGTATGGGGCCAAGTAGAAAATAACTGCATCCAACAATACCCTCTCCTCTACTTGGACACGCACAATGGCTTCCCTCATTTAAGTCTGCATGGGCTTGGCATGTCCACCTTGTAACTTAAACCACTGTTTTAAAACACGGAAAGCATGACTGCGCTCTCTGGGGTTATGATAGAACAACTGAATAGTTATGCAAGACTGACATGCTGAAACAGATACTGAGTGTGCTCTGCTCCCCTAAAGAGTTGCACATAGGGTGCCTTGGGCCAGTACATTTACATTTTATTCATTTAGCAGACGCTCTTATCCAGAGCGACTTACATGAGGAATTAGGGTTTAGTGCCTTGCTCAAGGGCACATTGACAGATTTTTCACCTAGTCAGTAACCAAAAGGTAGCTGGTTCGAATCCCCGAGATGACTAGGCGAAAAATCTCTTGATGTGCCCTTGAGCAAGGCACTGATCCCTTATTGCTCTGGATAAGAGTGTCTGCTAAAATGTAAACGTTTCCATTTTAGAGGTAGGCAGGCAGCATCTCTGGCCCTGGGAATGTTCCCTCTGGGAGTCTCCCTGCCTGCGATTAATGTGCGGTGCCTGAGAGGGTTAGTCTGTTTTGTTCTGCCCACACAGTAAGCTTTGGAGATAGGCCACCCTGCATCATCCAGACCAACTAGGCTAAGCTTTTCCTTGTGCTCTTCACGAGGGCGGCTGGCCTGTGTGTACACGTGAGTGGATGTGTGAAACCAGGTTGTGAAGAAGCTAACGCTCTACTCTTCTAATGTACAGTCTGAAAGCTCAATCAGACATGCTCGTTGGAGCCTCCAGGCCTAAAGAGTTTAGTGTTCCTCTGCCCTTTTCTATAATAAATAGGCCATAGTATACAATGGATAAGACTACTTCAGCGGACCCAAATAACTAGGCCTAGGCTAATTGGCCTAATACCATATGGATTGCATCTAGGCTTTTGCTATGGTGCTTTTTACTAGCCCCCCCGCCTTCCCTATGTAGTACAGTAGCTAGTGAATATTAGGTGCCTCACTGAGATTTTGTCAACAACATGCTGCAACCATCTAAAAGGATTATCCCAAGACTAACCAACCTGTTAATCTCATTAGGGACTGTTGCTCACTCTACAAAAAGCATGTTACTGTTTTGACTCTCACTGTCAATAACATGTCCGTTTACTTTTAGCCCCTTCTCTGCCAGTACGATAAGATGTTATTATGATTAGCCTAGGTTTTTGTTATCAAGGTGTCCTAAGCTTGCTAATGCTGAAAGATAGCATAAGGAAGAAACACACTGAAGACCAAATGATTTGTTTACTTATGATAGTGTACAATTAAATGGAAAGAGTGGGTTCGCTTAGGGGTTATAGTATTAATGCCCACTGGTAAAGTTCACTATTATTTTTCTTTGTATACCCACATGGCAGTCAGACAATTAAATACATAGATATGGACTAACATTACAAAACAATTTTTAGATGTGAAGACCCACAGAGTAATATTAATAAGGTGGAAGAAGTAGGGTATGGGGGATTTCTTGTATCTCTCAGTCCTGGCGTGTGGGATAGAGAGGAGGTGGTGGGAACTAAGGGTTGTACGACAGGTTGTTCTGCTGGTCACTTGCCCTCACCAGTCTCTAAAGGGGGATTTGTAGAGAGAGAGATTGCACAGCTTGATTGATATCAATATTGCACTGCATTGTTGAGGAAAGTTAAGCAAGTAAGCATTTCAATGTACCAATGTGCATGTGACTAATAAACAGATTTTGCTCTACTCTTCAAGCACGTTTTCACTGTAACAAACACATTTTCACTGTAACAAGCATACCCATTAATGGGTGCACTGTTCAACATGACTGGAATACAAAATTCCTCGAAAGTACTACTTTTGTCCTGCCCTGCATTTCATGTTCGACTAATGACTGCTGACTTCATGACCAGAAGAATCACGTGACAAACTGGATCACCATGTAACGTGGGTAGAGTAGTGTTAATTGGGGAGTGGATACTTTTTAATAGGTTGGTACAGATGCGGAGCTCTGTCGGTGTGGGGAATTCAAGAGTGTCCTTTCAGCATTCTAATCTCAGTGGGTAGCTCACCCTTGGAGCTACGTGATGGGCGGCTACATTTCATGCGTCAGAGTCAATAGCTGTCCAGCTGTTTGAAGTTATGGAACAATCTGTTTTCTAGGCAAAGAAGGACATACTGCTGTGAGTGAACCGCGCAACCCCTCAAACCAATGGAACCGAGCCAACAGGGTCCCTCCCTCCTTCCTCAAGGTCCAATGCCTCTACATTCCCCATGACAACTGACCAGTCTAGGAAATACACCGGGCTAAGGGAAAATTTGCCCCCAAACATTTTTTAGAAAAAGTCCCTGTAATTACCATGACGAAAGCAATTTTATTTCCATCTATCAGCTTAGAATACTAGGGATATCAGATAAATGCCTCCAAAGTATGAAAGAAGAAAAAAAAGAAGAAAAAAATGTATGCACTCACTACCTAATTGTAAGTCAGAGCGTCTGCTAAATGAATAAAATGTAAAATGCAAAAAGCGACCCCTTGAATGAGTAAGCAGGTACAAAAATCTAAAAACTATAATAACAAATTGTCCTCCTCTGCATGATGACCAACCTGAACATCAAACTCAGTGAGTGCAAATGAAAATGGAAACCTATTGCCAGCCAAACCATTCTAAAACAGGTGGGAAGAACAATAGCTAGCTAGGACTATTGAAACTGAGAGTGATATCATCCTGTTTATAGAAGAAAGCGATACCATCCTGTCCATGCACAACTGACATGAGACTGAAGTCAAACACCACAACTTTCAACACAGTCCTCACATTGAAAACTAAATGTGGCTAGCTACAACTGTAAAATGCAGCCATCAAGCTAACTTAAACTACCAGTAACTCAATCTGATGCAACACATCAAAAGGCGCTTAGCTAAAGCTAACGTTACAGCTCGGGCTCCCGAGTGGCGCAGCCGTCTAAGGCACTGCATCTCCCCCTGGTTCGATTCCAGGCTGTATCACAACCGGCCGTGATTGGGAGTCCCATAGGGCGGCGCACAATTGGCCCAGTATCGTCCGGGTTTGGCCGGTGTAGGCCGTCATTGTAAATAAGAATGTGTTTTTAATTGACTCGCCTAATTAAATAAATGTTGAATAAAAAAATAAATAAAAAACTGCAGCAGGACAACAGTTAAGCCAAGCCCAAAGACCTGTCTATTGTGTAGCGAGCTACTGTTTCACTAACTTGTGAAAGGTGTCTATGGTTTGCTAGTTAGCTATCTTAGTTATATGCTACACACATGCATGCAGTTCGTTGATATGTAGTTTCCTAGCAAGTTAGTTAGATAACGTTAGCTAGTTGACTCCAGACTGTTTGTTTGCTAGCGCGAACTGGCTAAACAATAATGAATGACGCTTTTTCACACGGCATATTTTATGATATTGATCATTACAATACAATATTAGCAATATGCTAGTTAGCTATCGTTCCCCGCGCCTAAAACATCATCAACCGCCTAGCGAGCAATGCTGGTAACGTTCGTTAGAAGATGTTAGGTTAGGTAGCGAAGTAGCCATCTAACTATTTGTTTCAAACAAATAAATACAGACGATGATCATTCTAATACCAAAACAATAACCATGCATGTATTGTTTTAAAAGCGAGTAACGACGTAGCTAGCTAATAGTAACATTAGTACATCTGACGACACACGAGAAAGGATTGCGTCAGAATTCTAGTAAAATACTACGGAGGCGCGTGCAGTTCATGCAAACACATGGACCACGATATCAAAAGGTATAAAGCAGACATACTTTTCAGTACAATTGCAAAATGTGTGATGTTTGCTAGATACTTTACCGTTGCTCTTCACTCTGAAGTGTTCGGAGGACCTAGCTACCGCACGATAAAATACCGTTGACTTCACATATGCTGATGAAACATCCCGCTTTCCTTGGTGTGTGTGTGTAGAGGGCGGAGACAGTGACGTGTTATTCGTAGTATAAACAAACCCTTCTTTAATGGGCATTGCTAGCAGGGATCATTGGGACGTCCATACCCTAACCATCTTCTTCTTCTTCAATGAGGTTTAACGGCGGTTGGCATCCAATTTGTTGCATTACCGCCACCTACTAGACTGGAGTACAACTCCCTTTTCTTTTCCTTGAAAAACAAAATAGAACAAAGCAAAGAAATACCCTACCATCTAACACTACACTCACAAATTCAAAACTATTACTAGTAATTAACCCCACCCTTCTCCACTATTTAAAAACTCACTCCTACCTCATGCCCTTAACCTGAAATGATGGGACATCACCACTTAACACTCCCTGTAACTCTTCTGCTGTCAAGTCTGGCACACCCAAATATCTCTCTGCAGCTGCCACCACAACCTCAATTTTCTTCGACTTACGTTCCATCCCTGCAGTACAATTAATAACCATTGCTATAAACACTAAAAATCCAATCTTACTGAAACATATATCACTTGCTTGCCTATCCCACTGTACTGGTACATATATCCTACTCCCCCCTTGACCCCCTCTTCCTCTACTTTCTTCACTTCCTCCGCATATGACATTTTCCTCTCTACTCTTACCCTGGAAACCTCAACCTGCTTCTCTCGCACTGGACATGTCTGATCCCCAGCCCCATGGCCACCCCTACAATTAGCACATACCACCACTTTCCCCACTGCTTCACACTCCTTTGTCTCATGCCCTTCTGCACACTTCTCACACCTTGGAATCTCCCTCCTACATACTGCTGCCACATGCCCATAAGTTTGACACCTGTAACATCGTAATGTACTCGGCTCATAAACTCGCACAGGATAACTTGTATATCCTAATTTCACTTTATCAGGCAAAGACTCAACTTCAAAACTCAAAAGAACAGACAATGACTCTTCTGTTTCCCCACTCTCGCTACCCTGTTTGCGTCGCACCAAACGACGAGCACCACACACACCGGGAATCTTCTCCTTCAGTTGATCCACTTTTACATTTACTGCTACCCCAGTAATCACTCCTTTCAATGGCGCCCTTTTCTTGAGAGCGAAACAATTCACAATTCTTTCCCCCATTTGTTTAACTCTGAGCGCCTTCTCCCTCTGCCCAACAGAAACACAAACAATTATCACTAGACCACTTCTGGTTACCCTCACCGATTCCACTATACCCAACGCTTTTTTCACCCATCTTGAAACCACAAATGGATCATACGTCACTACTTTTTCCACAAACTTCACTCCTACTGTCACAGACTCATCTTTATCCTGACACTCTGCTTAAGCCTCTGGCTCCGAGCACTTCACCACACCTACCACCTCCGATACATCACCCTCATTCACTTCCATTTCTCCTCCTGTCTTCAGCTCACTTTGCTTACATTTCCTACCACTTTTCTTTAACAAACCTTCTCCCTTTTTCCCACCATTTTTTCCCGACTCAAACTCACAGTCTTCCTCCCTCTCTCTCTTAGACCTCCTCTGCCTCTCTTTTTCCCTCCATTCCTCCTCATTCATCCAAGTATACGTCTCCTTATTATAATACTGCATTTCTCCTAACCACCATCGGTTTCTTGCCTTGTCAAAGGACTCCATTTTCCCCCTCCTTTCCCTTCCGGCGTCTATTCTATCCTCTGGACTTGTGTCGACATCTTGGCCTGCGTCTTCCATCGCCCCCTACGTTCCTCCACCTACCTTAACCATAACCGTTACCTAACCATTTAAAATGTCAACTTCAAAGGGAGGGAGGGGGGGATAGCATGGACCCTTCTTTGAGGGGTGGAGCAAACCATTCATGAATTTCAGTGTGCATCTCTATGTTCTAAAGTGTGTGTGTGTGTGTGTGTGTGTGTGTGAGTGAGTGAGAGGGGATCTCGTCATATTCATCGTCTCCTTTGACCAGATACTGGTTTAGGCAGCAGCCTGCCATCACCAAAAGAGACTTACCCAGGTATGGAAAGAGAGGGTCATTCCCTTTTCAAGATCTTTCACTCCAGCCACTGACCTGGTGCCAAGCACTTTCCACTATATCCACTGTAGCTTTGTCACCCAGATTAATAGAATAAAAAAAGTTATGCATCTCTGCCCCAATGCCCTTGTGTGGAGTGTTAGAGGAGCAATTACCATGTTAAATGAGGTTATGCTGATAGTGTCACCAAATACTTTTTATAACTAAACCAATAAACCACAGCCCATCGTTTCAAATGGGAACAAATGAGTCATAGTGGGCAGAACAAGCCAAGCACGAGCTTGCGAGATCCTATTGGCGCGTTGTAGCACTCATTTGCATGTTTCCATTAGGGAACGCCTACTCTGTGAAGTGCGCGTGTGCAATAACTCAATTCACCTTTGCACTCAATGGCATTTTTTAAAACTTTAGCAAAGGGGGAAGTCTACAAAACTTAGTCCACTCTGTTCATAACAGATTCTAGTTTTGGGAACAGAAAACTGTATTGAGGTCAAATGTTTCATGGATGGGAAAATGTGCAGAATGTCGGTCAAAATCCATCTCGTTCCATCCTCTCCCACTGCCTGATACTTGGCTTCCTCTCATTTCCATATTTGGTAGTTAGTGGAAACGCCAACCAGATATATTCTAAGAAATATGACATGGGGACATTAATTAAAGCATGTTTGACAGAAAAAGTGTTTAGTGTTTGTACCCTAGCATTATTTTTATAGCATGAACAGCCCATTGTGGATAATTTCCTCCACCCACATCTTATCCCCTGCTTTGGTAACTAACTGACCATTTTTACATTTACAGTCATTTAGCAGACACTCTTATCCAGAGCGACTTACAGCTAGTGAATGCATACATTTTAATACAGGCCCCCCGTGGGAAATGAACCCAGAACCCTGGCGATGCAAGCGCCATGCTCTACCAACTGAGCTACAGGGGACTACACCTGCATACTGTATATTGGTGGCTACAAATGTTCCTTCCCCCGTTAATCCCACAAATTCCTAGAGTTTGCTGCTAAGAAATGAAGGTTAAAGTTTAACAGAGCAAGTAACCCCATACATCCACCCACCAAACTACAGCACTCAGAACTTTGGTTGTCCATGGAGTGTAATCTTATAACCATGCTGACCTATTTTTTTTAGTTATTAGTTCTACCAAGAGTTTAAGCTAACACGGATTGTGATTGCTGTAAAATGCTTATGAAGGGAAAATACCTGGTTCATTAGAAAATATGACTTGCTCTCGACTAAGAACTGTTTCTAGAAACGAATCTCTTGGCGCAACAGGGACTATTCTACTTCCGTAATTAGCTTGCCACATAAGAGGCGACATAAGAAATTACACTCTAGTTAAAAATAAAACTCAGGAAATACACAGTGTGGTCCTGTACAAGATGCATTAGGAACCCCATATCATCCCGACATGAATTTGAACAGACCATTGAAAAGAGACTACAGGATATAGCAGTGCAGGCAGAGGGAATTTTATTGATGGTACAAACAAGGCAGCTCTTCTGAAAACTGAAATTAAATGTACATGATCGTAATGAAGACAAAATACATACGACAAAAAGGCATTCAAGAAATACTTTAGGTCAATAAACTTGATGCCAAAAGCTTCTTTATCAATAAAAGTGTGTGGATTATTTATCAGCCCCTTGTTTTCACAGTGGTTTGATTACCTGACAGTTACCCTACATTACATTCCCATAGACTGAAGACGACGCAAAGACTGATAATGACCAATTCAAGGCAAAGAAAGTTACAGAAAAAAAGCTGATAATAAAAAGTAATCATAGTACAAAAATCCAACTGCAAGAGCATGTTGGAAAGCCACAAATTAATTCTTATTTCATTGGAAAATGGAAAGAAACATGGAATGTCATGTTACAGGAAAACTATGGGAAGATCTCCCTTTAAAAAACTTTTTTCAATGATGCTACATTTTGCTTAACTTTGGAAGGTACCATTGTTTACTGACATCCATCAGATTTGAATCATACAATTGGAGAAACAATGTTCGTTACGGTGGGTACCAAGGGACAGAGAGACATTATGATTGAATACTTAAAGGAAAGAAAACAGACTATTACAATAGTGAAACATCTCCAGAAGGAATTACACAAATTTGAATTTTTTCTTTATTGATGTGTGAAAATTTTTTGTAACCCATTAACTGGAATGACAGCACAACCATGTACATGTAATCCTTTAGGTTATGCTGGGCAGAGAGAGTATACCAATTTCCTCTCAAACAGCTATGTATTTTCTATTAGGTTTTTCTATATACTTTATGCGTAGACACAGCCAGTCTTCTATCGATGAAGATTATTAGAGAGACACGGATTGTGATTTGTGGATTAAATCAGTCAAGAAAATAATTTAATCAGGGAGGGACAAAGACAAGTGAAACAAAACTAATGTCTCTGGGAGGTTGGGCAGATTATGAGGCATAGCTGGAATTGATACATTGAGGTGGACTGAACTACAGTGCCAAAGGATTTTTTTTTTTTTTAAGGGGGGACATTCAGTCAGATAGGGATTAAAAACAAACAAAAAATATTTCTGTTTATATGTAAATCTGCAACAATGCACTAACTTCCCTGTAACACACCCCATTTAGTGTGCTTGGCTACACACACATTACAGGCTGCGGAGGGCCGTGAACCGGTGTTGCTGGGGTACATAGAAGAATATACATGTATATACAGTACAAGGCATTAGAGACAGAAGCAGCTGTCAGAGGTGGCTGCGACGGGGATAGGGCTCTGTATGCTTTATCGGGACGAGGTGATAAATCAGATGGGTCCTGGCCGGTGCTACGCACATCTCGCCTCTGGATCACTGGATCTGGATCCCAAACAATTGTGTCACTTATGATCAGATTTCGTCTATCCATTAGTGAAAGATGTTCCACACATTGTGTAAAGTCAGGTCAGATTATTTTTTACTAATTAAGAAGCATAAATATAATAGCTGTGCGAACTGACACCTGACATTACAAGATTTTGTGGCCATGCTATCATCTGACTTCCAAAAGATTTTAGAGTTAAAAAAAAGTAAATATACAGTCAAACTTACTTCATTCATACCTGTATAAAAAGAGAGAATAAATAGAATCAGTAAACACACTACTCAATTTAGCATACACAGTAGTGTATACAAAATATCAAGTACAAGTACTGCACTACTTTGAATGGCAAAGAGCACTGTGTAAACATAACAATGAGAGAAGGAGAGCAGAGAGAGGGAGAACAGCAAAAAGTAATAATTTCCACACCCCATTGTCAATCCCAACTCCAAACCCTACGGCCGTACCTTTCCGGGAATGTAGTTACGGTCAAGGCTCTCGTCCTGCAAAAACATGTGAAGACAGCGCTCGTTTTGAGCGAGAGGATGACCTGCAATTCTAGAAGAAAACAAGAGAAAGACATTAATTTATAAAAAAAAATATGCATTTAAACATCTTGCCAACTGTGCATTTAAAAAAATGGTGTCTAGAAATATGACTATTTTAATTATCCACACCAGCAGAAGCCAATCCAAATCAGCCACTACAACACTGTTGCAGGTTATTTCACATAATTACAAAACGTTGATCTTGGTTAGTGCAAAATGTATATTTTCGCCTGCCATCGGTTGTCTCAAGATGATCCTCTAATGTTTGGTAAATGAAGACCCACCTGTTGATGAACTGCTCAAGACCCACACGTCGCTCTTCGATGAAAGCCTCTTCAAAAATGCCTTCATCCCCACGGAAAGGTAGCTGTCTCTTCAGTGCCTTCCCAGGCAAGGGCGGCACTACAATCTGGAATAAATCAATAGCAATGCATTTAGTCCATAGCCGTTAAAATAGCTGATTAATTTAATCATGATTCATTCATTACATAATTATTACTCTAACTAATGACATTAGTAATGTAATAAGTAACTTATGTAGACATCACCATTGAGGAAAACCCTACTGTAATGATATGTAGATACAGTATATCATAGTCCATCAATATAGGTCCTGTCCAAAACACATTTTACCCAAAAACAAATAACTACAATCTTTCACTCACCTTGCTGTCTCGCTCCAACTCATTCTTCAACCACTCAAAGTCACTGTATCTTCTTCGCACAATAGAATCCTTCAACTTAAAAATCGGCAGGTTTGTCTGCATTTAATGAAAACAGAAACAAGAATATTGAATATTCTCGTCAATAGAGACAGCCAACAAGTAAATATTAACTAACGTTACCGAACCCTGTTAGCCTAAAAGGGCTAGAAAGTTAACGTTAACTCAAAAGCAATTGTAACAACTTCCCTAGCTCACAATGCTAGGTTAGCTAGCTAGCTAGTAGGCCTGTTCTTTATACTTCAGTGAGTAGGCCGGACTAAGTCCTGGGCCTCGATTTTCATCCATCTAACGTTAGCTAACTATAACTAATTACATAGCTGAAAATGTTTGTAGCTTTAGCTAGCTATGTGACGACAGATCTCTATCTTTTGCAACCTACCCGCATACGGACTTCGTAAGTTGTGAAACGGTTCCGCCCGACTCCAACAGTTTGTGGGTCATAAACGTCAATTTCAAGAAAATTGCTGGGGGGACCATAAGCATCCGTCAGGTCCTGAGGCTTTGAATTTAACCGGCGAGTATCAGCCACCGTGGGATCTGACATTTTCCTTGTCCGACAACCCAGTGAGTTCACGTCAGAACACTCAATACTGAGAAATAATTATTAGATCTCCCCTTACATTAGTTTGATGTGGTATGCAAATTTCAATGCGGTGTAAATTAATCTACCCTGATTTAGAGGGCCACCCTGTGCCCTCTCTCGCTACACACACCCAGCCACACTGAGAGAGTTCGATTAAGTGCACCGGGGCTATGGCTCGTGATGTGAACGGGCAAAAGCGGTGTCGAGTAGCGCCCTTTTCAAATCGAACAGTAATCTGCGCCGCTGGGTCATGTATTTTGTCAACAAGGCAACAAGGCAGCATGATGTATCGTTCAGAAACATACATCTCTTTTCCATAAAATATATGCTCGAATTTTCCAACTAGTTTTCATTGGGAAGGCATATAAAGACTTTATGAAAAGCAATAACTTTTCCATGTGAAAACATAGAATTGTACTCATTACTCCACTTGCTTAACCTACTTCATGTTGGTTTTGAGCCGACTTTCGCCGTAGGCCTAGGGTTCTAAAATGAATGCAGTCAAAGTTAATTAATAGCATCCCCACACTGACTGAACCCGCCCAAGTATCTAATGCGATCAGTGATAGGTACGCCCATTGTGGAAATGTCATAAAAGAGATTCAAACGCCTCCAACTCTAGACAAACATATTGTACATGTCATGCAGTATTTTCAGTTGAGGTTTGTTATTTGTCAGATAAACTCATTCCTGGGGGGGGAGGGGTGCACTTCTAATGTAACTCTATGGCAGCACCCAAGGGGCTTGAATTTTCAAGCTCTACCCGTAGATTTTGCGGTAATGTAGTGTCCCCATGAGTGACAGAACACTGATGTGATGATTTGAAGGAGTCAGGTGCAGGAGGGTAAATCACAGAATAACAGGATTTATTCCGGAATACAGAGTTACGCAATAAAGCGTCAAAACAGTCCAGTGCGCAAAACAGGCGACCCGAAACCAAGAAGGCACACAGGAAAATAACCCGGTGATACAAAATACAAGGAGCTCCACCGAGCTTCACTAATCTCACAATATACAATCACACACAAAGACAAGGGGGCAGAGGGAACACTTATACAGGTACTGATGAGGGGATATGAAGCAGGTCTGTGTAATAAACAAGACAAAACAAATGGAATGATAGGCCGGTGACGACGAACGCCGAAGCCTGCCCAAAAACAAGGAGAGGAGTTAGCCTCGGAGGAAGTTGTGATAGGACACCCCCCCCCCTTGACGCGCAGCTCCAGCAGTGCGCCGACACCGGCCTCGGGGACGACCAGGAGGACGCGGAGCAGGGCGAGCCGGATGGCGACGGTGGAAATCCCACAACAGGGAGGGATCGAGGATATCCCTCACCGGGACCCAGCACCGCTCCTCCGGACCGTACCCCTGCCAATCAACGAGGTACTGAAGGCCCCCCACCGGATGGAGGGGCCTCCCGCACCTCAGACTCCTGGAGCGGACCAGCCACCACCGGCCTGAGGAGAGACACATGGAACGAGGGGTTAATACGATAATCTGGAGGGAGTAATAACCTATAAGTAACCTCATTTATTCTCCTCAGGACTTTGAACGGCCTCACAAACCGCAGGTTCAGCTTCCGGCAGGGCAGGCAGAGAGGCAGATTCCAGGTCGAGATCCAGACCCGATCACCCGGTGGAAGACCGGGCCTCACTGCGGTGGCGGTCAGCGTTGGCCTTCTGGCGACGCACGGCACGTTGGAGGTGGACGTGGGCAGCGTTCCACATCTCCTCCGCGTGCCGAAACCAGTCACCCACCGCAGGAACCTCGGTCTGGCTCTGATGCCACGGTGCCAGAACCGGCTGATAACCTAAAACACATTGAAATGGTGTTAGGTTAGTGGAGGAGTGGCGGAGAGAGTTCTGGGCATATTCGGCCCACGGCAAGAACACCGACCACTCCCCCGGCCAGTCCTGGCAGTAGGACCACAGGAACCTACCCACATCCTGATTCACCCGTTCTACCTGTCCATTAGACTCGGGGTGAAAACCAGAGGTCAGGCTGACCGAGACCCCCAGACGTTTCATGAACGCCTTCCAGACCCTGGATGTGAACTGGGGACCCCGGTCAGACACTAGGTCTTCTGGCACCCCGTAGTGCCGGAAGACATGTGGGGAGACCGGGCAGAGGAAGGAGGCGGCAGGCTTTGGAAAAGCGATCCACAACGACCAGGATGATGGTGTTACCTTGAGAGTGGGACCATGGCCGTTGTGGAACTGGTAAGGGCTGTAACGTACCCGCTGGAAGGTGCCTAGGTGCGTTACTCTGGGCGCACACAGAGCAGGAGGAGACATACACCCTCACGTCCTTAGCCAAGGTAGGCCACCAGTTCTTTCCGGTTAGGCAGCGCACTGTACGACCGATACCTGGGTGACCAGAGGAGGGGGACGTGTGTGCCCAATAGATCAGACGGTCACGGATAAGAGAAGGCACGTACTGCAGACCAGCTGGACACTGAGGTGGAGATGGCTCTGTGTGTAACGCCCTCTCTATGTCCGCGTCCATCGGCCATACTACCGGCGCCACAATGCAGGAGGCTGGGTGTATGGGGGTGTTGTCTATGGGCCTCTCTTCTGGGTCGTACAGCCGTGACAGTGTGTCTGCCTTCACGTTCTTTGTAACCGGGATGTAAGATAGTGTAAAGTCAAACCAGGTGAAGAATAGGGTTCACCTGGCATGGCGAGGATTCAGCCTCCTCGCTGCCCGAATGTACTCCAGGTTACGGTGGTCCGTCCAGACGAGGAAAGGGTGTTTCGATCACCAACGTCGTAGTTCTGCTCCGCCGGGCTGAGCTTCTTGGAGAAGAAGGCACTGGGGCGGAGCTTGGGTGGCGTGCCCGAGCGTTGAGATAGGACAGCGCCTATCCCTACCTCGGATGCATCCACCTCCACTCCGAACGGTAGTGATGGATTGGGATGGGCCAGTACCGGGGCTGAGGTGAACAGAACCCTCAGGTTACTGAAGGCCCTGTCAGCCTCAGCAGACCAGCGGAGCCAGGACGGCCCACCCTTGAACAGTGATGTGATGGGAGCTGCGACCTTGCCAAAGCCCCAGATAAACCTCAGATATTAGTTGGCAAAGCCAATAAAGTGGTGCACCTCCTTTACCATGGTTGGAGTCTGCCAATTTCGCACGGCTGAAATGCGATCTCCCTCCATCTCCACACCTGAGGTGGTAATGCGGTATCCGAGGAAGGAGACGAACAGTTGGAAAAACAGACACTTTTCTGCCTTGGCATAAAGGTCATGTTCCAACAGTCAGGCCAGCACTTTGCGAACCAGGGACACATGCTCGGCGCGCGTAGCGGAATACACCTAAATATAATCGATGTAGACTACACTGCGACCAAGCATGTCCCGAAACACCTTGTTCACAAAGGACTGGTAGACGGATCAAACAGTAAGGCATCACCAGGTATTCATAATGCCCTGTGGTGGTGCTGAATGCTGTCTTCCACTCGTCCCCCTCTCGGTTACACACCAGGTTGTGCACACTCCGGAGATCGAAAGCGCGCACCATGCATTGACTCGATCACAGACGGAATGAGGGGTAG
This sequence comes from Coregonus clupeaformis, assembly GCF_020615455.1. NCBI lineage: Eukaryota > Metazoa > Chordata > Actinopteri > Salmoniformes > Salmonidae > Coregonus > Coregonus clupeaformis. The sequence goes on along the minus strand of NC_059218.1, from coordinate 40,313,566 downwards.
AGGATAACTATAACGTATTGTCCCCTGTGCTTGGTAATCGATGCAAGGGCGCAGACCTCCGTCTTTCTTCTTCACAAAAAAGAAACTTAAGGAGGCGGGTGAAGTGGAGGGACGTATGAACCCCTGGCGCAGGGACTCGGAGACGTATGTCTCCATAGCCTCCATTTCAGCCTGTGACAGGGGATACACATGACTCCTGGGAGGCACAGCGTCTACCCGGAGGTTTACCACGCAATCCCCCGCCTGATGAGGTGGTAATTTGGTCGCCTGCGTTTTGGAAAACACGTGCGCCAAATCGAGGTATTCTGGGGGTTTCCACCGTAGTTGCACCAACGGAAACACCTAGACACCTACCCTGACACTTTTGCGACCACCCCTTGAGAACCCTCTGCGGCCATGAAAAGGTGGGGTTGTGTAGTGCTAACCAGGGAAGACCTAACACAACAGGGAAATCAGGAGACTCAATAATTTAAAAAGTGACTTGCTCTCGATGAGTCTCGTGTGTAACCATAGTGACTGGTGCTGTAACTTCCCTAACGAACCCGGACCCTAATGGTCGACTGTCAAGTGCTCTGATGAGGAGTGGAATGGATAGGGGAACCAATGTAATGCCTAGACAATGTGAAAATGACCTGTCCATAAAGTTCCCAGCTGCGCCTGAATCGACCAGCGCCTTACACTGGGGAACTACAATGTAATCAGGAAAGTGGATGGGTAGGGTACAGTGCGTACTCTGAACAAGTGTGGGTGTTCGATACCTGGGGTGATGCGAGAGTGCCCTGCCTGCCGCAGCCAGACCCAAAAGAACCCTGAAGACATCGTGAAGGAGAATGTCCTCTCGCGCCACGAGAGTGACACTGGCGCTGTCGTCCTCTGCTGTAACGATCCCGGCAGTCTGAGTCGGGTCCTGTCGGTGTACTAGTTTTTCTGCTCGTGATCTCCAGTTTCCCGAGGGTTCTGGAACGCTCCCTGCCTGGTTGCCGGGCAACATTGCTAGGCGGGAGCTCTCTTGATTTCCGCACCTGCATCCCATCAGCAATCTGCACACCTGGTCCTGATCATCACCCTTCTTAGGCTCTGGCCTAACATCCATTCCCTGCCGGATCGTTAGCCATGAACATCACTCATCCGGAACCTTCACCCAACCTCTGCCTGATGGTCGGCGGCTGCCGAGCCATTACTGGACCTACCACTGCACCCTCAACAACCCATCCACGCCACCCGCTCTGTTCCCTGGATTATTCAGCAGCACTCGTGGATCAGTTAAATAAACACTCACCTTTGACACCACTTACCTTGTCCTGGTCTGCTTCTGGGTTCTGGCTTAGTAAACCGTGACAGAACGATCCGGCCAGTAATGAACCCAGCGGACCTGGACTCTGTTCGCCATGCCATTACCCATCAGGAGAAGATGTTGGGCCATCATAGCACGGAGCTACAGGAGATCGCGTTGGCAGTTCGGAACCTTTCTACCGGTCTGACGGAGGTCCAGAACCAGCGCAAGTTTCCGGTGGAGGATCCACTACCGGTTTCACCCATCTCGCCTGCCGCTTCTGGAGCTGTGTCCTTCCGTGAGCCCAAGGTTCCGACGCCGGATAAATATGATGGGAAGCTGGGAAGATGCCGTTCTTTCCTTATGCAGTGTGGGTTAGTGTTCGATCTACAGCCCTACTCTTATGCCACAGACAAGGCTAGGATAGCCTTTGTGATTGAGTTGCTGCGTGGTCGAGCGCTGGAGTGGGCTTCAGCCGTTTGGGAACGACAAGACCCCTGCATGGCTTCATACCAGGGGTTCACGGCCGAGATGAGGAAGCTCTTCGACCATTCCGTCCGAGGGAGGGACGCAGCTAGGCGCCTGTTTTCGCTTCGCCAAGGAACTCGCAGCGTGGCCGACTTCGTGATCGAGTTCAAGACGTTGGCTGTGGAGAGTGGGTGGAATGAGGAGTCTCTGCAAGCGGCCTTTTACCAGGGTCTGTCGGAGCAGCTCAAGGATGAGTTGATCTCCTATCCGGAGCCTAGTGACCTGGACAGCTTGGTAGCCTTGTCTATTCGGGTGGATAATCGAGTCCGAGAGCGAAGGAGGGAGAAGCAATGGGTTCCGTCCAATCGATCAGCTTCTCAGGTTCCAGTCGGGTCGGGGATTGGACCAGAATACGTCGATCATCGTCCACCACACAGGATTAGTGGAGAGGTCCTGTCTCCCGATTCTGAACCAATGCAAGTAGGGCGGCACGGGTTAACCAAGGAGGAACGCCAACTCAGACGTAGGACTAACTGTTGCCTCTACTGTGGTGGTTCGGGACATTACCTCGCCACCTGTTCCCGGCGGTCGTCAAACTGCGCGGCTCGCTAAAGTTGGGAGGACTTTTAGCGAGCCAGTTTCGACCTCTCAATACCTCTGTCAGACCCCGTTTCCGGCTACCCTTATGAACAGGAATCAGAGCTTAGCGATTAACGCTTTTATCGATTCAGGTGCCGATGGAAGCTTTCTTGATGCCGAGTTGGTGGAACAGCTGGGGCTTTCCAAGGAGCAATTGCCGGAAGCCATTGAAGCGACCACTCTGAACGGCAGTAGTCTGGCACGTATCACGATGAGGACTGAACCGGTTAAGATGCTGTTGTCGGGGGAATCATTCGGAGATGATTTCATTCTTCATTCTGCCGTCTTCCCATGTTCCTCTGGTCCTTGGATACCCCTGGCTGAAGGAACACAATCCCACGTTCGATTGGGTGACGGGCAAGGTAACGAGTTGGAGCCTTGATTGTCATGCTAACTGTCTCAAGACTGCCTGTCCCCATTCGGTTCCCAGTCAGGTGATTGAGGCTAAACCCCCAGATTTGTCCCTGGTTCCCGAGACATATCACGATTTGGGGGAAGTGTTCAGTAAGCAGAAGGCTCTGTCACTCCCTCCCCCACCGACCATATGATTGTGCCATCAACCTGTTCCCTGGAGCTGTCTACCCCAAGGGAAGGTTATACAGTATCTCCCGACCTGAACGTGAGGCTTTGGAGACCTACATCAAGGAGTCCCTAGCTGCTGGTCTCGTTCGTCCCTCGTCATCACCCCTGGGGGGCAGGATTCTTCTTTGTGGGTAAGAAGGATGGCTCTCTTCGACCGTGTATTGATTATCGGGGGTTGAATGACATCACGGTCAAGAACAAGTATCCCCTGCCCTTGATGAGTTCTGCCTTCGACTCCTTACAGGGTGCTACGGTGTTCACCAAGCTAGACCTACGCAATGCGTATCACATGGTCCGGATCAGAGAGGGGGACGAGTGGTTGACGGGTTTCAATACACCGATGGGTCACTTCGAGTATCAGGTGATGCCGTTTGGACTGACCAATGCTCCAGCGGTATTCCAGAGCATGGTGAACGACGTCCTGAGAGATATGATCGGTCTCTTTGTGTTTGTTTACCTGGATGACATTCTGATCTTCTCGAAGGAACCTTCCGACCACGTCCAGCATGTCCGGCAGGTTCTGCAGCGATTGTTGGAGAATCGCCTGTTCGTGAAGGCCGATAAGTGCGAGTTTCACGCCCACACGACATCCTTTCTCGGGTACATCATCTCCAGGGGAGAGATTAGGATGGACCAGGAGAAGGTTAGAGCGGTTCTGGAATGGGCCCAGCCCGGAACGAGATTGCAGCTCCAGAGATTTTTGGGGTTTGCGAATTTCTACCGCAGATTCATCCGGGATTACAGCCATGTGGCCGCTCCGTTAACTGCCTTGACTTCCAGTATCAGGACCTTCAAGTGGAATCCGGAGGCGGATCGAGCGTTTCTGGATTTGAAGAGGCGATTCACCAACGCACCGATTCTCTCTCAACCGGACACGGCCCGTCAGTTCGTCGTTGAAGTGGACGCGTCTGATGTGGGAGTTGGCGCCATCCTGTCGCAGCGATGCTCCACGGACAGTAAACTCCATCCCTGCGCCTACTACTCTCGTCGCCTTTCGCCTGCGGAGAGGAATTACGATGTGGGTAACCGGGAGCTTCTCGCGGTGAAACTTGCCTTGGAGGAGTGGCGCCACTGGTTGGAGGGGGCGGAGCAACCGTTTATTGTCTGGACTGACCACAAGAATCTTGCTTACGTGCAATCGGCTAGACGTCTCAACTCCCGTCAGGCCAGGTGGGCGTTGTTTTTCAGACGATTCAATTTTTCCCTGACGTTCCGACCTGGATCTAAGAACGGCAAGGCGGACGCCTTGTCCCGGATGTTCTCCAAGACGGAAGAGAGTGGGTCCAAGACCGAGACAATTCTCCCCCGGAACTGCGTCGTGGGAGCAGTTAGGTGGAAGATTGAGGAGGAGGTGATGGCGGCCCTTCGGACGCAGCCGGTCCCGTAACGGGCCACCCGGTCGGTTGTTTGTGCCTGAGTCGGTTCGTCCTGCTGTCCTCAAATGGTCCCACGCCAGCAAGATGGCTTGTCACCCTGGCGTGGCTCGGACGATGGCGTTTCTTCGCAGACGTTTTTGGTGGCCTGCCATGGCCGAGGATACTCGGGGTTTTGTTGCTGCCTGTCCAGTGTGTGCGCAGAATAAGAGTACCAATCGGCCCAGCTCTGGACTACTTCACCCCCTTCCTATTCCCCGCGACCATGGTCGCATCTGGCCCTGGACTTTGTCACTGGGTTGCCTGCTTCTGAGGGGAACACGGTCGTTCTGACTATCGTGGACAGATTCAGCAAGTTCGCCCACTTTGTGCCAATTGCCAAGCTTCCCTCTGCCTCGGAGACGTCCGAGATCCTGGTTAGGGAGGTTTTCAGGGTCCACGGTTTGCCCAGTGATATCGTTTCCGACCGTGGCCCTCAGTTCACCTCTGCTGTCTGGAAGTCCTTCTGTTTGGCCATTGGAGCTACAGTCAGTCTCACATCTGGTTTTCACCCCCAATCTAATGGTCAGGCGGAGAGAGCCAACCAGAAGATGGAATCCACGCTACGCTGCCTGGTCTCGTCCAACCCCACCTCCTGGGTCTCTCAGTTGCCTTGGGTTGAGTATGCCCACAATACTCTCCCCTACATCTGCCACTGGGATGTCTCCCTTCCAGTGCCTGTATGGCTACCAACCTCCCTTGTTCCCTTCTCAGGAGAAGGAGCTCTCAGTGCCTTCTGTTCAGGCCCATATTCGTCGTTGCCACCGGACCTGGCATCGGGCCAGAAAGGCACTCCTTAGAGTTTCGGACCGGTATCAGCTCCAGGCGAATCGTCGCCGGATCCCCGCTCCCACCTATATCATCGGAGATAGGGTCTGGTTGGCCACACGGGATCTTCCTTTACGGACTGAGTCTAGGGAAGTTGTTACCGAAGTTCATTGGTCCGTTTGTGGTGGAGAAGGTGATCAATCCGGTGGCAGTTCGACTCAAACTACCGAGGGACGCTCAGAGTCCATCCCACCTTTCATGTCTCCTGCCTCAAGCCTGTTTTCCTCAGTCCTCTGTTGCCTCCTCCGCCTCCTCCTCCTCCTCCTCGGATGATCGGAGGTGGTCCTGCCTACACGGTGCGACGCATCATGGATTCCAGACGGCGGGGCCGGGGTTTCCAGTATCTCGTGGACTGGGAGGGGTATGGTCCTGAAGAGAGGAGTTGGATTCCGCGGCGACAGATCCTAGATGCTGACCTCATTCGTGACTTCTACCGCCTCCATCCTGGCGCTCCGGGGAGTCCGCCCGGTGGCGTTCGTCGGAGGGGGGGTACTGTAACGATCCCGGCAGTCTGAGTCGGGTCCTGTCGGTGTACTAGTTTTTCTGCTCGTGATCTCCAGTTTCCCGAGGGTTCTGGAACGCTCCCTGCCTGGTTGCCGGGCAACATTGCTAGGCGGGAGCTCTCTTGATTTCCGCACCTGCATCCCATCAGCAATCTGCACACCTGGTCCTGATCATCACCCTTCTTAGGCTCTGGCCTAACATCCATTCCCTGCCGGATCGTTAGCCATGAACATCACTCATCCGGAACCTTCACCCAACCTCTGCCTGATGGTCGGCGGCTGCCGAGCCATTACTGGACCTACCACTGCACCCTCAACAACCCATCCACGCCACCCGCTCTGTTCCCTGGATTATTCAGCAGCACTCGTGGATCAGTTAAATAAACACTCACCTTTGACACCACTTACCTTGTCCTGGTCTGCTTCTGGGTTCTGGCTTAGTAAACCGTGACATCTGCTCTCCCGGATCGCCGCTCCACCCAGCTCCATCATCTCGTGATCCAGGACAACTCCAGGCATGTGCTCCTCTCCTGCTGACTCCATGGCGGGTGTGTGATTCTGTGATGTGGTGATTTGAAGGAGTCAGGTGCAGGAGGGTAAATCACAGAATAACAAGATTTATTCTGGAATACAGAGTTATGCAATAATGCATCAAAGCAGTCCAGTGCGCAAAACAGGCACACTGAAACCAAGGCACACAGGGAAAATAACCCGGTGATACAAAATACAAGGAGCTCCACCGAGCCTCACTAATCTCACAATATACAATCACACACAAAGACAAGGGGGCAGAGGGAACACTTATACAGGTACTGATGAGGGGATATGAACCAGGTGTGTGTAATAAACAAGACAAAACAAATGGATTGATGAGATGAGATGATGAGCGGCAGTGGCTATAAGGCCGGTGACGACGAACGCCGAAGCCTGCCCGAACAAGGAGAGGAGTTAGCCTCGGAGGAAGTCATGACAACTGAACCAATCACGGAGCAACTAGAGAACATTACCAACCCCTACGCTCCATATTTTCCACTGGCTGCCCCATCACCACAGAAAGCCCTGAGCTAGGCTGAAACACCTGCATTTTGGAGCTGCCTTACTCAAGAAAGCAAAAAAGAGACCATGTTTGTATGCGGCTTTATTAGATCTATTTTATTTTTATTTTTTTTACATTGTTTGCAAATTGATATGGTGACACTTATTAATGCCAAAATAAAATGCAAAGCAGGCACAAAAAAACAAACATTTAAAAAACATTTTAAAAACATTAAAACAACTTTTTTGCGCTGCCCCACCTGCCCTGAATGACGGTCGCCACTGGAATAGGATTACAGGATAGCATGCAACATTAGGAGGCAACGTTTATCACATTTGTTTCAGAGGAAATAGGCCAATAGTCATTTTTATAGCAGTAGCCCCTGCTTGGAAACAACATTTAAAGAAAATACTATTACAATCAGATTTTAAAAAACTGATAAAAATATACCTTATAGAACAGCGGGGACTGTGAAGAGACACACACAAAGGTAGACACATTGTAATATTGTTGTATGGTGGTATTATACATTTTGTATTGTAGATACATACAAATACAAATACAAGCTAGTATAAGATACCATTTTAATTAAAGTATAGGCTAATATTCAACGTGTCACATGTTCACTCTATTGCAACAAGATACAATGTGCAACAGTGAAATTAAAATTTCACAAGGGATTGTTTGTAATATTAAAACTGTCAGCTGAACACTCAATCAATTCCAACCATTTGTAACCCTGTTCCCATCATTTCAGCTGCTAAGATTATTTTTTACATTAGCTTGTATATGCTATAGATATCTATTTTTTTTTTAAATGCCATTATTATACATTATTTAGACATGCACGCTCATACGTATCCTAGCTCATAACGCTACTATATTGTGTGTGGTCAGTTTGTGTAATTAACAGCTTTTTTTCTTCTCGTAACGCAATAGGAGGGTATGTCATTGATGCAATGTTCAGTTGATTTTACGTTTTATTCTCTCTCAAAAATGTATGCATTTAAAAATCTTACAAATGGTTGAACATCAAACAAAATTTTTAGTGATTGGGTATCGTAATATTAAGGATGTTTACATGTAAATATTATCTACCCTTCTCCCTGAAGTGTGCACTCATAAACAAATATGATGGAAACTCCCTTTAGCCCATGCGTACACCAATCTAATACATTTTATCCATGAGTGTAGTGTCTAAACAGTTTATGACTTTGCTGACGTTTGCAAATGGTGTGTTAGAGGAAGTTGACTCAGCTTGCGGAAGCATCTGGAAAGCATTACTAGAGGGGCCCCCTAAAATAGAGGAAGTCTGTTATGTGGCGTCCTGGGATTGGTTTATGGGAAAACCACCCACATCATGTTACAGATTATAAATACCATGGTTGGAACAAAGGACGAGGAGGAACAACATATTAGAGATTGGGTCAGTTGTTCTCCAGATGTCTGCAGGAGTCTGTAAATTGACGCTGAAATCTTTGGTGTAATAAACTATTATAATCAAGGACAGTGTCAGCGGATTTCTTGTCATAAACAGCATCGTTATTTAGATACCACATTAGGGAGAGCAAGTATGGTATTATTTTATGTATCATTAAGGCAAATGTAGGGAGAGGTCAAAGGTAAAATAATAATATTAGTAATAAGCATGGATATGTTGTAAAATTAAAAACCTAAATGCCTTAAAATGTTTATGGATTGAGAACCAGTTGAAAGGTTAATACAGAGCGAAGACATTTATGTGTTTTTCATAAAACTCCCTGCAGCTGGTCTGGGAATGTCAATGACGTGATGGCTGTGTGGAGATTGGAGTAACAATGGAACTAGTGTTATCATTTATGCTTATGACCTTATGACCTGACACATGGCCACATGCACATATGCACATAATCTCAGGGGCCAGGGAGGATGATGAATGATAAATGTTTTATAATGTGTTATGAAATGATAATGGTGAAACAGAATGAACATGTTTGATATTTTATAGTCCAGATACATGCTTAAATAAGGAATATAGGCATGGAGTATATGCTGTGTTTTAAATGAATGCATGTGTTCTTTCACAGGGGCTCTTAAACTGTGGCCCATGGGCTTGTTATAGACACATGGTATGCATTACATTCGTTTTTTTAAGAAGGGGCCTAAGCACGCAGCCAATAGAATGATAGAATGAGAGGGGTGGTACAGAACTAAAAAAAAGTTAGGAATGTACGCATGTTTTTTCATTTGTGTGGATATAAGAGATCTCTAAGCCAGAGAGAGACAGTTTTGTTCCATGGAGCAAGCTGGGCTTTGTTATGCAATAAAGTCTAATTCTTGAATTCACAAGCTCCGGTGTCTTGAGAGATATTTTTGAGATGATTATCTATTAGTCAAATATTTCTACCACGACACAAGTAAGTGCACACCTAGGGGAGAAGGGTAATTAGAACGAAGCCTCTGTAAATCTCACTCAAAACCAGCTCGTTCATTTTCACTTGTGACAGGAAGAGTGGAAGTTGAGGAAGAGCACGTGGACAGGGAATCTGACTGGTCTGTTGGGATGGAGAGGTTGCTCTCAGACTCACTGACGCTGCCGGTTTGGGGAACCAGACGATACTCACGAACAGGACAGACACGCTCAGTGAAGTTAGGCTGGAAGCAAATGTCTTTGGAGCCGTGAAGCCAGGCCTTTAAAGGTAAAGGTTACATGTAATATGTGAGATATAAGATGTGATTTACACTGTGGATAACAGTAACACTTATAAGATACAAAGATTATAATGAAGTGCAATGCATGGGACCAGGGATAATTATTACCTCTACATTGTCATCCAGGTTCTTGCCTGGATTAGGCACAATGGGAATGAGGATGAATCTCAGTCGTTCTCTACAAAGTGATAGGGTCAGTTCAGATTCAGAGTATAACTTTTTTCAGAGGAAGAATGGAGCACTATGTCCAAAGGAGATTGATTTAAAAATGTAAACTGTACCCCTTGATTTTAGACTTTATTGGGGGCCTATGTGTGGTGTTAACTTCTGTTGGCAAACCTACCTTTCCCTGTAGACCAGCATGCAGGCCAACATGAAGAGTGTCATGGCACCCACTAATGACAGCACTGGCTTCCACACAGACATTGAGCTGCCAGATATGTCTAGGCCAAAGAGAAAGGTTGACATGACAAAGTCCTGACAGAAGCCTGAGCACAACCTTATAACCATAAAGCGAAGCAGAGATTTTGGATCTATTTACCTGTGATGTTATTTCCTTTCATGGAATCCCATAGAATGGGCTGACTCCATTCACTCCAGAACTCGGACTCGCCACAAATGCTGTTAACTCGTGCTCTCACTTGAAACTCATACCGACTGCTCTTTAAGGGGAAAGGAACAGCATAATTCTGTTCTCTGATCAGAGTAGATGTCTGAAGAAAAGAACAAAGAGAGAGTGGAGGTGAGAGAGAGTTCTTTTCAAAGATATGTCCAGTATTTTGTTGAAAAATGACCATTAGGCTACAGAGTCCAAACAGTAGTCCAACGTCTGAGTCCTGACCCCTCCCCACCTGCCACTTGTTGTTGTTTATTCTGTAGCGCACTTCACTCTCAATGCATTGGTTGTTCTTGCTGTTGTTCCAGTACAGATTCAGCTCTGGGTCTTTGTTCATCTCAACTGACAGGTTGGTAGGAGGGTAAAGCTTCACTAGAAAAAGCATTAAGGAGGGTCAAACGTTAACGACACATCAAATGAAGATTGAATATAGGACAAACACACATGCTAAAAAGCCTAAAGTAAGATGACTATTGCTCTTCATGTTTAATGCTGTTCTGTATGTAATGTTATGATTTGATTGAGAAAAAAAACCTACCCATGCTTTTGAGGTTATGGTTCTGCACATAACTTTTGTTCTGATGGACCAGCTTGGTTGTCAGTGTTCTAAACCTGTCAGACTTGTCATAAGACAGTCTACATCCCACAGCATTACTCTTCTCCTGGAGATATGTTGTGCACTCCTCCATATGATCTTTGATGAACCTAAACACATACCATGTGAAAATGATGGATGAGAATTGTATTTGGACAGTGAAGCAATTATTAATTTTTCTGGCTGTATACTCCAACATTTTGGATTTGAGATCAAATGTTTCAAATGAGGCAACAGTACAGAATGTCAATTTTTATTTGAGGGTATTTTCAAACATACTGTATCTGTTTTACCGTTTAGAAATGAGAGCATTTTATGTATCTAGTCCCCCCATTTGAAGAAGTCATAAGTATTTGGGCAAATTCACTATTATAGTAGTCAAAAGTGACTCTACAAACTTGTTGGATGCATTTGCAGTTTGTTTTGGTTGTGTTTTGCGTAATATTGTAAGGGATCGGGGGTTGGCAGGGTCTAGACAGAGTCTGACACTTCCCCGATCTACAGAGAGGGGGAGTCATCAGACTCGATCTGGTTCACCTGAGTTCTGAGCACACCTGTCAGTAATTAGTGTAGGATTTAAGGTGTGCTCAGTCGGCGCGAGGTATTGTTCCATTGTGACTTGCTAAGCGTTTTGTTCCGAGAGAGAGAGAGAGTTTGTTGTTTTTGATTACCCGTGTATCCGACCTGTGCCTTGTTGTTTGACTCCCCGAATTGCTTAATCCTCTGCTTGTCTACCCCAGTGATTACCGTCCTCTGATCCTGTGCCTGTGCCCTCGACTACGACTAAGCCTGCTCCATTGGTACCTCTGCCTGTCTATGCCTGGCCCGGTTTTGACCACAGCCCGCCCGACCACGATTAAGCTATTCCCTTGTCTGTACTCTAATAAAGCATCGCTATTCTGCGATTGGATCTTACCACTCTGTCCGAGTATTCATTACAGAATACCTCGCCAATACCATGGATCCAGCGGAATTACAGAGGCGATGGGAGATACAGGAGAAACGGATGGATGAACTCCTACAGCTACTCAACGCTGGTGCGGCTGAAGGCACCACCCCGAGCACGGTCAGTCCTCGTCATGCACCTCCGATTTCTCTACCTACAAGGTACGACGGGGAACCTGGCAAATGTCAGGGGTTTCTACTCCAGACGTCCCTGTATATGTCGTATAATCGTACTATGTTTTCCGATGACCGTAGCAGGGTGGATTTCATGATTTCTCTGCTAACGGGAAGAGCACTGGATTGGGCTACTGCGCTTTGGGCAGCTGAGGTCCCCGAGTTGAATGCGGAAGTTCAGTTCACAAGAGACTGTTTCAAGAGGTGTTCGACCACCCAGTATCTGGGCGTAGTGTGGGAGACCAACTATGCGAACTTCAGCAGGGCCGTCGCACAGTAGCCGACTACGCTTTAGAGTTCCGTACTATAGCAGCCGGTAGCGGATGGAGCGAGACTGCTTTGCTCACAGTTTTCCGAAGAGGGCTGCGCAAAGACGTACAGACTGAGTTGGCTTGTCGAGGAGATATGATTGGCTATTGATTGGCTATTGGGTTGATTGGCTATTGTGACACGTGACTTCCGTCTCGCTTCCGCATTGTCTCCGTGCTGCTCTGCTGTTTGTTGCTACTTGGCTACCTAACAAACTATTCACGTTTTACTTTTAATAAACGTTTAATCAATCTCTGTGTTCAACAAATTTACCAACTTTTTAGTTTTGTCCTCACTCATCTTTTTTCGTTAAACTTTTTCACCCCGGACGTTTATCCCGAGACAGAAGAGTCAGAAGAGTCTTTTTCCTGTGCGTTTTAGCTGCCAACTTTACGTTATTTTCCTTTTTTCCATCGCAACTTTTTTCCCTTATTCAACTTTTTTCACTCCGGACGCTTTATCTGGACATGGTTCATCAACATCTTCAACAGCCGAAGCTAAGTAGTAACATTAACATGATGTCTTCTAATTGCAGTCGCTGTACTCATAATATACAGGAGAATTCTCGCCTTACGGCGAGAATAGCTGTGCTACAAGCCCAGCTTCAGACGCAATCGTTAGGCAAGGGTAATATCAGTGTAGGAAAGGAAGAAACAGCGTCTGTGCCACCAGTAAGTACAGACAGTAATGTTAGTATAAATCCCCCCGCACAGTCCCCGCAGCCGGACAACTTTCTCATGGCTTCTGGAGGGAAATACTGTTGGAATGCTCAACCGGTGTCGCTCATTCAGCCGACAGAAACCTTCAACCGGTTTTCCCCCATTATGTAGCGAGTCGGAGTCTGAGTCTGAGTCTTCTCTAGTCTCTACTCCTCCCGTTACGGGGTCTGAGACTCCGAAGGCTCCCACCATTAGCTCTGACAAATTGAAAACCCTAGTCATCGGCGACTCCATTACCCGCAGTATTAGACTTAAAACGAATCACCCAGCGATCATACACTGTTTACCAGGGGGCAGGGCTACCGACGTTAAGGCTAATCTAAAGATGGTGCTGGCTAAAGCTAAAACTGGCGAGTGTAGAGAGTATAGAGATATTGTTATCCACGTCGGCACCAACGATGTTAGGATGAAACAGTCAGAGGTCACCAAGTGCAACATAGCTTCAGCGTGTAAATCAGCTAGAAAGATGTGTCGGCATCGAGTAATTGTCTCTGGCCCCCTCCCAGTTAGGGGAAGTGATGAGCTCTACAGCAGAGTCTCAGCACTCAATCGCTGGTTGAAAACTGTTTTCTGCCCCTCCCAAAAGATAACATTTGTGGATAATTGGCCCTCTTTCTGGGACTCACCCACAAACAGGATCAAGCCTGACCTGCTGAGGAGTGACGGACTCCATCCTAACTGGAGGGGTGCTCTCCTCTTATCTACCAACATAGATAGGGCTCTAACTCCTCTAGCCCCACAGTGAAATAGGGTGCAGGCCAGGCAGCAGGCTGTTAGCCAACCTGCCAGCTTAGTGGAGTCTGCCAATAGCATAGTCAGTGTAGTCAGCTCAGCCATACCCATTGAGACTGTGTCTGTGCCTCGACCTAGGTTGGGCAAAACTAAACATGGTGGTGTTCACCCTAGCAATCTTATTAGGATAAAGACCTCCTCCATTCCTGCCATTATTGAAAGAGATCGTGATACCTCACATCTCAAAATAGGGTTACTTAATGTTAGATCCCTCACTTCAAAGGCAGTCATAGTCAATGAACTCATCACTGATCATAATCTTGATGTGATTGGCCTGACTGAAACATGGCTTAAGCCTGATGAATTTGCTGTGTTAAATGAGGCCTCACCTCCTGGTTACACTAGTGACCATATTCCCCGTGCATCCCGCAAAGGCGGAGGTGTTGCTAACATTTACGATAGCAAATTTCAATTTACAAAAAAAAAAAAAAAAAAAAAAAAAAAAAGACGTTTTCATCTTTCGAGCTTCTAGTCATGAAATCTATGCAGCCTACTCAATCACTTTTTATAGCTACTGTTTACAGGCCTCCTGGGCCATATACAGCGTTCCTCTCTGAGTTTCCTGAATTCCTATCAGACCTTGTAGTCATAGCAGATCATATTCTAATTTTTGGTGATTTTAATATTCACATGGAGAAGTCCACAGACCCACTCCAAAAGTCTTTCGGAGCCATTATCGACTCAGTGGGTTTTGTCCAACATGTCTCTGGACCTACTCACTGCCACAGTCATACTCTGGACCTAGTTTTGTCCCATGGAATAAATGTTGTAGATCTTAATGTTTTTCCACAAAATCCTGGACTATCGGACCACCATTTTATTACGTTTGCAATCGCAACAAATAATCTGCTCAGACCCCAACCAAGGAGCATCAAAAGTCGTGCTATAAATTCTCAGACAACACAAAAATTCATTGATGCCCTTCCAGACTCCTTCTGCCTACCCAAGGACGTCAGAGGACAAAAATCAGTTAACCACTTAACTGAGGAACTCAATTTAACCTTGCGCAATACCCTAGATGCAGTTGCACCCCTAAAAACGAAAAACATTTGTCATAAGAAACTAGCTCCCTGGTATACAGAAAATACCCGAGCTTTGAAGCAAGCTTCCAGGAAATTGGAACGGAAATGGCGCCACACCAAACTGGAAGTCTTCCGACTAGCTTGGAAAGACAGTACCGTGCAGTACCGAAGAGCCCTCACTGCTGCTCGATCATCCTACTTTTCCAAATTAATCGAGGAAAATAAGAACAATCCAAAATTTCTTTTTGATACTGTTGCAAAGCTAACTAAAAAGCAGCATTCCCCAAGAGAGGATGGTTTTCACTTCAGCAGTGATAAATTCATGAACTTCTTTGAGGAAAAGATCATGACCATTAGAAAGCAAATTACGGACTCCTCTTTGAATCTGCGTATTCCTCCAGGGCTTAGCTGTCCTGGATCTGCACAGCTCTGCGAGGGCCTGGGATCGGGAGAGACACTTAAGTGTTTTAGTACTATATCTCTTGACACAATGATGAAAATAATCATGGCCTCTAAACCTTCAAGCTGCATACTGGATCCTATTCCTACTAAACTGCTGAAGGAGCTGCTTCCTGTGCTTGGCCCTCCTATGTTGAACATAATAAACAGCTCTCTATCCACCGGATGTGTACCAAACTCACTAAAAGTGGCAGTGATAAAGCCTCTCTTGAAAAAGCCAAACCTTGACCCGGAAAATATAAAAACTATCGGCCTATATCGAATCTTCCATTCCTCTCAAAAATTTTAGAAAAAGCTGTTGCGCAGCAACTCACTGCCTTTCTGAAGACAAACAATGTATACGAAATGCTTCAGTCTGGTTTTAGACCCCATCATAGCACTGAGACTGCACTTGTGAAGGTGGTAAATGACCTTTTAATGGCGTCAGACCGAGGCTCTGCATCTGTCCTCGTGCTACTAGACCTTAGTGCTGCCTTTGACACCATCGATCACCACATTCTTTTGGAGAGACTGGAAACCCAAATTGGTCTAACGGACAAGTTCTGGCCTGGTTTAGATCCTACCTGTCGGAAAGATATCAGTTTGTCTCTGTGAATGGTCTGTCCTCCGACAAATCAACTGTACATTTCGGTGTTCCTCAAGGTTCCGTTTTAGGACCACTATTGTTTTCACTATATATTTTACCTCTTGGGGATGTTATTCGAAAACATAATGTTAACTTTCACTGCTATGCGGATGACACACAGCTGTACATTTCAATGAAGCATGGTGAAGCCCCAAAATTGCCCTCGCTAGAAGCCTGTGTTTCAGACATAAGGAAGTGGATGGCTGAAAACTTTTTACTTTTAAACTCGGACAAAACAGAGATGCTTGTACTAGGTCCCAAGAAACAAAGAGATCTTCTGTTAAATCTGACAATTCATCTTGATGGTTGTAAAGTCGTCTCAAATAAAACTGTGAAGGACCTAGGCGTTACTCTTGACCCTGATCTCTCTTTTGACGAACATATCAAGACTGTTTCAAGGACAGCTTTTTTCCATCTACGTAACATTGCAAAAATCAGAAATTTTCTGTCCAAAAATGATGCAGAAAAATTAATCCATGCATTTGTTACTTCTAGATTAGACTACTGCAATGCTCTATTTTCCGGCTACCCGGATAAAGCACTAAATAAACTTCAGTTAGTGCTAAATACGGCTGCTAGAATCCTGACTAGAACCAAGAAATTTGATCATATTACTCCAGTGCTAGCTTCCCTACACTGGCTTCCTGTTAAGGCAAGGGCTGATTTCAAGGTTTTACTGTTAACCTATAAAGCGTTACATGGGCTTGCTCCTACCTATCTTTCCGAGTTGGTCCTGCCGTACATACCAATACGTACGCTACGGTCACAAGACGCAGGCCTCCTAATTGTCCCTAGAATTTCTAAGCAAACAGCGGGAGGCAGGGCTTTCTCCTATAGATCTCCATTTTTATGGAACAGTCTGCCTACCCATGTGAGAGACGCAGACTCGGTCTCAACCTTTAAGTCTTTACTGAAGACTTATCTCTTCAGTAGGTCATATGATTGAGTGTAGTCTGGCCCAGGAGTGTGAAGGTGAACGGAAAGGCTGGAGCAACGAACAGCCCTTGCTGTCTCTGCCGGGCCGGTTCCCCTCTCCACTGGGGTTCTCTGCCTCTAACCCTGTTGCAGGGGCTGAGTCACTGGCTTGCTGGTGCTCTTTCATGCCGTCCCTGGGAGGGGTGCGTCACTTGAGTGGGTTGAGTTACTGACGTGATCTTCCTGTCTGGGTTGGCGCCCCCTTGGTTTGTGCTGTGGTGGAGACCTCTGTGGGCTATACTCGGCCTTGTCTCAGGATTGTAAGTTGGTGGTTGGGGATATCCCTCTAGTGGTGCGGGGCTGTGCTTTGGCGGAGTGGGTGGGGTTATATCCTTCCTGTTTGGCCCTGTCCGGGGTTTCTTCGGATGGGGCCACAGTGTCTCCGGACCGCTCCTGTCTCAGCCTCCAGTATTTATGCTGCAGTAGTTTATGTGTCGGGGGGCTGGGGTTAGTTGGTTATACCTGGAGTACTTCTCCTGTCTTATCCAGTGTCCTGTGTGAATTTAAGTATGCTCTCTCTAATTCTCTCGTTCTCTCTTTCTCTCTGAGAACCTGAGCCCTAGGACCATACGTCAGGACTACCGGGCATGATGACACCTTGCTGTCCCCAGTCCGCCTGGCCTTGCTGCTATTCCAGTTTCAACTGTTCTGCCTGCGGCTACGAAACCCCTACCTGTCCCAGACCTGCTGTTTTCAACTCTAAATGATCGGCTATGAAAAGCCAACTGAGAGACCTGAGCCCTAGGACCATACGTCGGGACTACCGGCCGTGGTGACTCCTTGCTGTCCCCAGTCCGCCTGGCCTTGCTGCTATTCCAGTTTAAACTGTTCTGCCTGCGGTTATGGAACCCCTACCTGTCCCAGACCTGCTGTTTTAAACTCTAATGATCGGCTATGAAAAGCCAACTGAGATTTATTCCTGATTATTATTTGACCATGCTTGTCACTTATGAACATTTTTGAACATCTTGGCATGGTTCTGTTATAACCTCCACCCGGCACAGCCAGAAGAGGACTGGCCACCCCTCATAGCCTGGTTCCTCTCTAGGTTTCTTCCTAGGTTTTGCCTTTCTAGGGAGTTTTTCCTAGCCACCGTGCTTCTACACCTGCATTACTAGCTGTTTGGGGTTTTAGGCTGGGTTTCTGTACAGCACTTCGAGATATTAGCTGATGTAAGAAGGGCTATATAAAATAAAATTGATTGATTGATTGATTGATATCACTGCGCTACATGAGTTTATCAAAATAGCCATCTCTATTGATAATCTTATAGTGCAACACAAGGCATCCACAGTCCGGGAGTCCTCGATCACTGGTCCTATGCAATCGACAGAGCGGAGGAGAGAATCTGTGGAGGATGCGCAGGGTGCGGTGTCTACTGTGGTCCCTACAGAATACCAGGATTACGCGCAGGTGTTCTCCAAGGAGAGGGCTACCGTGTTACCACCTCATCGGGCCTGGGACTGCGGGATTGATCTGCTATCCGGAGCTACACCTCCTCGTGGAAGAATCTACCCGTTGTCACAGCCGGAACGAGAAGCGATGAGCCAGTATATTGATGAGGCGCTACAGCAAGGGGCCATTCGCCCATCGACGTCTCCCGCCGCATCCAGTTTTTTCTTTGTGAAGAAAAAGGATGGCGGACTGCGTCCTTGTATAGACTATCGAGGGTTGAACGATATTACCATCAAAAATCGTTACCCTCTCCCTTTGATTCCAGCAGCCCTTGAACAGGTGGGACAGGCCTCCATGTACAGTAAACTGGACCTCAGGAGTGCGTACAATCTGGTGCGTATTAGAGAGGGGGATGAATGGAAGACCGCCTTCATCACACATCGAGGACACTACGAATATTGTGTCATGCCCTATGGACTTACCAACGCGCCCTCAGTATTCCAGGCGTTCATGAATGACATTTTCAGGGACATGATTGATCGATTTGTTATAGTGTACATTGATGACATCCTAATATATTCTAACTCTCTGAGTGAACATGTGTCCCATGTACGACAGGTTCTGGATCGGCTCCTACAACATTCTCTGTTCGTGAAGGCAGAAAAGAGTGAATTCCATGTCACTACGATTTTCTTCCTTGGGGCCATACTCACTCCCGACGGGGTTAAACTGGATGAATCCAAGGTGCAAGCGGTACAAGACTGGCCTCAACCCCAGACGGTGAAGGAGCTCCAGAGGTTCTTAGGGTTTGCCAATTACTATAGACGGTTCGTGCGTAATTTCAGCACAACCGCAGCGCCCCTGTCGGCGATGACCAGCTACAAGGGTCGCGGTCTGAACTGGACGGAGGGGGCAGTACGTGCGTTTGAGACGTTGAAACAACGCTTTACCACCGCTCCAATTCTATGTCAGCCGGACCCTACCTTACCGTTTATCGTGGAAGTGGACGCTTCGGAGGTTGGAGTTGGAGCAGTGTTATCCCAACGCCAAGGTGAGCCGCCAAAATCACGACCCTGTGCTTTCTTTTCAAGGAAACTGAATTCTGCCGAGCAGAACTATGACGTGGGTAATCGGGAATTACTAGCGGTGAAGTTAGCACTGGAGGAGTGGAGACATTGGTTGGAGGGAGCAGAGCATCCGTTCCAAGTGCTCACGGACCACCGCAACCTGGAGTATCTTCACAGTGCCAAACGACTGAACTCCCGACAGGCAAGGTGGTCTTTATTCTTCAACCGTTTCCGATTCACTGTCTCTTATATCCCCGGGTCCAAGAATGGTAAGGCGGACGCGCTTTCCCGACGGTTCGAGCGCACGGAAAGACCCGTGGAGCCAGAACCTATTCTCCCCATGAGTTACCGTGCTGGGCCGGTGAGGTGGGCTATTGATGACACGATTCAGGAGAGCTTACAAGCGGAACCAGCCCCTCCAGAAACCCCGGGGTCTAAGGTGTTTGTGCCAGCTTCTCTTCGACCTCAACTGATGGAATGGTGCCACACGTCGCTGGGATCTGGTCATCCCGGAATCACTCGAACTACACGACTCATCAGCCGAAAATACTGGTGGGATTCCCTCACAGATGACGTCAGAGACTATGTCTTATCCTGTCCAGTATGTGCTCAGTCCAAGGTACCTCGTGCACTACCGGAGGGTAAGCTGATGCCATTGCCAACTCCTCAACGACCATGGTCGCACATTGCTATGGACTTTGTTACCGACCTACCAGAATCAGAGGGCCATACTGTAATTCTCGTGGTCATCGATCGTTTCTCCAAGATGTGCCGGTTAGTACCCATGACCCGTTTGCCTAACGCCACTCAGATGGCTGAGACTATGTTTACCCAGGTGTTCCGGCAGTTTGGTGTCCCGGAGGATATTGTTTCCGACCGGGGACCCCAGTTTGTATCCCGGGTATGGAAGGCCTTCTGCGAACGCTTGGGCATCTCGGTTAGCCTAACCTCCGGATATCATCCCCAGGCCAATGGGCAGACAGAACGGCTCAACCAGGAAATTGGGAAATATCTACGGCAACAATGTTCGCGGCAGCCGCAAGAGTGGAGTCGATTCCTTCCTTGGGTAGAGTATGCTCAGAACTCACTCATTCACACCTCCCTACGCTTAACGCCCTTTCAGTGTGTTCTAGGGTATCAACCCCCCCTGTTCCCGTGGGATACCGCATCAGGGATGGTACCGGCGGTGGACGAGTGGTTCCGTCGGAGTGCGCAGGTCTGGGAGACGGCCCATCAACATCTCAGTCAAGCCTCACAACAGCAAAAGACCTACGCCGACCGACGCCGGAGACCTACTCCGACTTATCAACCCGGGCAACGAGTGTGGCTGTCTACCCGAGACCTGCGGTTCCGACGGAGCTGCAAGAAGCTCCAACCCAGGTACATTGGTCCTTTCAAAGTTCAGAGACGTATTAACCCTGTCACCTACCGTCTGTTACTCCCTCGACACTACAGGATAAACCCTACATTCCACGTCTCCCTGTTGAAACCTGTCCATTATAGCCCGATGTATCCACCAATCGCTCAACAAACTACTACACCACCTTTGGAGGATGAACAGGACACCACCTATACTGTCCACGAGATACTGGAGTCAAGACGGAGATGAGGGGGCATCGAATATCTCGTGGACTGGGAGGGATATGGACCTGAGGAACGGTCTTGGGTTCCGGCTAAGGACATACTGGATCCCACTCTCAAGGCCACTTTCCACGCTGAGCACCCAGATCATCCAAGACCCCGACCCAGAGGAAGACCACCCGGTAGAGGTAGAAGGCCGTCAGGAGCCGGCCCTGGGGAGGGGGATACTGTAAGGGATCGGGGGTTGGCAGGGTCTAGACAGAGTCTGACACTTCCCCGATCTACAGAGAGGGGGAGTCATCAGACTCGATCTGGTTCACCTGAGTTCTGAGCACACCTGTCAGTAATTAGTGTAGGATTTAAGGTGTGCTCAGAAGCTCAGTCGGCGCGAGGTATTGTTCCATTGTGACTTGCTAAGCGTTTTGTTCCGAGAGAGAGAGAGAGTTTGTTGTTTTTGATTACCCGTGTATCCGACCTGTGCCTTGTTGTTTGACTCCCCGAATTGCTTAATCCTCTGCTTGTCTACCCCAGTGATTACCGTCCTCTGATCCTGTGCCTGTGCCCTCGACTACGACTAAGCCTGCTCCATTGGTACCTCTGCCTGTCTATGCCTGGCCCGGTTTTGACCACAGCCCGCCCGACCACGATTAAGCTATTCCCTTGTCTGTACTCTAATAAAGCATCGCTATTCTGCGATTGGATCTTACCACTCTGTCCGAGTATTCATTACAAATATTTTGCCTATTAGGAACTGAATGGTGAATGATGACTGGAGTAATTTTCTTTCTGTGATAAGATGTTTCTGAACACTTCTAAATTAATCCTGATAATGCCATGATTAAGAAAATGAATCATGAATAATGATGAGTGAGAAGTTTACAGAAGCTACAACAAAACATACTAACCTCTCACCATTACCAATAACAGGGGAGGTTAGCATGTGTTAGGGGGTATGATCATTGTGTCACACCCTGATCTGTTTCACCTGTCTTTGTGATTGTCTCCACCCCCCTCCAGGTACAAAACAGGAACTTGTAATAAACTTTTGTTACATCGACACTGTCTGCATCTGGGTCTTCTCCTGAAACGTGATACTTTGTGCCTCTGTAACTTTCTCACTCATCATTATTCATGATTCATGATTATCCATAATCATCATAGCATCCACATTAATGTAGAAGTGTTCGGAAACATCTTCTATTCTTAATTACAATAAAAAGTTACTCCAAAATGACATAATACATTATTCACCATTCAGTTCCTATTGTGCAAAATATAATCCGAAATACAACCAAAACAAACTGCAAATGCATCCAACGAGTTTGTAGAGTCACAAGCTTGATGTATTCATTGAGTGCAAGGAATATGGGACCAAATACTTAACTTTTGACTACTTTAATACACTACAATTGAATTTGTCCAAATACCTATGATTTCTTCAAATGGGGCGTAATGGCCAAAATAAAGGAAACACCAACAAAGTGTCTTAATATGCACCTTGGCATAGATTCTACAAGTGTCTGGAACTCTATTGGAGGGATGTGACACAATTCTTCCACGAGAAATTCCATCATTTGGTGTTTTGTTGATGGTGGTGGAAAACGCGGTCTCATTCGCCGCTCCAGAATCTCCCATAAGTGTTCAATTGGGTTGAGATCTGGTGACTAAGACGGCCATGGCATATGGTTTACATGGTTTTCATGCTCATCAAACCATTCAGTGACTTGTGCCCTGTGGATGGGGGCATTTCCATCCTATTGGGCCATAACCATAGTAGCCAAAATAATGGCCTGCCCAGCATTTCTATACATGACCCTAAGCATGATGGGATATTAATTGCTTAATTAACTCAGGAACCACACCTATGTGGAAGCACCTGCTTTCAATATACTTTGTATCCCTCATTTACTCAAATGTTTCCATTATTTTGGCAGTTACCTGTACATAAAGTGTTCATTTGTAAATGGCAAAACAGATACAGTATGTACTGTATGAACATACCCTCAAATAAAATGTGTAATTCTGTACTGTCACCTCATATGAAACAAAATGCTGGAGTATAGAGCCACATTTAAAATGTTAGCTTCACTGTCCACAAATACATATGGTAAGGAGTGTAATAACAATAATATATTCAGTCATGTAGAGAGTCTCAAAGCCCCTTTCATTGTAAGAGGAAAACTCAAACACCTCAATCACCGCCACCAATGTGTAGCACCCAATCACAGTGATGCACGGCAAGCATTTTGCCCAAAGACCTCAACACCCATCACATGTTAAAGGTATGACAGGGTTCTGCCATTGCACTAACCTGTTGTTGAAAAAGGTGAAGTTGACCTCTGGGCTCCCCTGTTCACTCCAGATGCAGTTGACATAATCCAGATTAATGATCAGGCAGTTTACTTCTGCAAAAGGAACAGAAATTGAAAATCTTTTTTCAAATATGACATTACACTGAATCCTTTAAAGGGGAGCTGTGGTATGATATCCAGATGAGTTGCATAATTACATTGGGGGTTTACAGATTTTTAAGAGACAAATCAGATAACATATTAAGGGTCTATACATTCATGTATATTGTCACGCCCTGGCTCTGGGACTCTCGTATGTTGAGCCAGGGTGTTATATTCTATGTTTGTATTTCTAGGTTGGCCTGAGTGACTCCCAATCAGAGGCAACGAGTGTCAGCTGGTTGTCTCTGATTGGGAGCCATATTTAACTGTCTGTCTTTCACTTTGTGTTTGTGGTTTCTTGTTCCTTTTGATATTGTGTTTGTGTCGAAGGACTTCACGTTTCGTTTGTTGTTTTGTTCGCTGTGGTGTACAATAAATTAAATATGTACGCATCTCACGCTGCGCCTTGGCCCGCTTCCTTTCAAGACGATCGTGACAGAAGAAACCACCACGACTGGGTCAAGCAGCGTGATGAGGAGAAAGGCTGGAATTACGAGAAGTGGAGAGAGAATTGGACGAGAACCATGGAGGCCTGGTCCACGGGGGAGAGACAAGCCCAGAAAATTTTTAGGGGGGGGCTCACGCCGTGGACGACGGGGCAGCAGGAGTACGGGATAGAGTGGTGCAGAGGGTTGGCAGAGAAGGCCGCCAGGTTAAGGGAGTTACTGGACACCAGGGGGAAGGAGTATGTAGAGGCACGGCGAGAGGTACTGGGGTGTGTTGCCAGTCCGGTCCGGCCCGTTCCTGATCCCCGCTTAGGCCCAGTGGCGTGTGTTCCCAGTACGGTTCGGCCTGTTCCTGCCTCTCGCACCGAGCCTGTGGGGCGTGTCGCCAGCCCGGTTCGGCCTGTTCCTGCTCCCCGCACCAAGCCTATGGTGCGCTTCGTCAGCCCGGTCCGGCCTGTTCCTGCTCCCCGCACCAAGCCAATGGTGCGCGTCGTCAGCCCGGTCCGGCCTGTTCCTGCGCCCCGCACCAAGCCAGGGGTGCGAGACGTCAGCCTGGTAAGGCCCGTTCCTCCTCCACGCACCAAGCCAGGGGTGCGTATCGTCAGCCTGGTAAGGCCCGTTCCTCCTCCACGCACCAAGCCAGGGGTGCGTATCGTCAGCCTGGTAAGGCCCGTTCCTCCTCCACGCACCAAGCCAGGGGTGCGTATCGTCAGCCCGGCTCGGCCCGTTCCTGCTCCCCGCACCAAGTCAGTGGTGCGCTTCGTCA
The DNA here is from genome assembly GCF_020615455.1 of Coregonus clupeaformis. Taxonomy (NCBI): domain Eukaryota; kingdom Metazoa; phylum Chordata; class Actinopteri; order Salmoniformes; family Salmonidae; genus Coregonus; species Coregonus clupeaformis. The sequence goes on along the minus strand of NC_059218.1, from coordinate 40,289,195 downwards.
GCCCGGCTCGGCCTGTTCCTGCTCCCCGCACCAAGTCAGTGGTGCGCATCGTCAGCCCGGTCCGGTCCATTCCTGCTCCACGCACCAAGCCAGGGGTGCGTATCGTCAGCCCGGTCCGGCCAGTTGCTACTCCACGCACCAAGCCAGGGGTGCGCATTGTCAGCCCGGTCCGGTCCATTCCTGCTCCACGCACCAAGCCAGGGGTGCGTATCGTCAGCCCGGTCCGGCCAGTTGCTACTCCACGCACCAAGCCAGGGGTGCGCATCGTCAGCCCGGTCCGATCCGTTCCTGCTCCACCAGTGTTCAGTCCAGCTCCGGCCAGCAGGGCCAGACCGGATCAGGGGCGCTTTGGGGGGTTAGAGAGGGAGTGGGAGTCATGCCCGGAGCCGGATCCACCGCCGAGGCGGAGTGCCCACCCGGTCCCTCCCCTGTTGTGTTTGGTTGGCGCGGCCGGAGTCCGCGCCTTTGGGGGGGGGTACTGTCACGCCCTGGCTCTGGGGACTCTCGTATGTTGAGCCAGGGTGTTATATTCTATGTTTGTATTTCTAGGTTGGCCTGAGTGACTCCCAAACAGAGGCAACGAGTGTCATCTGGTTGTCTCTGATTGGGAGCCATATTTAACTGTCTGTCTTTCACTTTGTGTTTGTGGTTTCTTGTTCCTTTTGATATTGTGTTTGTGTCGAAGGACTTCACGTTTCGTTTGTTGTTTTGTTCGCTGTGGTGTACAATAAATTAAATATGTACGCATCTCACGGTGCGCCTTGGCCCGCTTCCTTTCAAGACGATCGTGACATATATCATGACTAGAGTACTTTTCCACCATCACATTGAATTAAATCAATACTTTTATCAGCATGTGAATGTATATGACAAGATGGATGGCCATGTTACAGGAAACCACAAAGTAGTTGACGTCAATCTCAGACTAGCAGGGGACTTTTGGTGTTGCATCAGCAATAGAAATGCCACATGAAACTTTACTTTTCAGATTATTTTGTGTTTCTAGGATGTTATGTAATAGTTTGATCAAATAAATTGCTTTAATACCTGTTATGAAATGTAATATGTTTATTATTTGATGACTCCCAAAGAAACAAAAAAAACAATTTGCTGACACACTTAGTAAATGAACATTGAAAAGAAATTCTAGACAAATGTCAACTGAGCGGAAACCACCATCAACATGAGAGTACATGATAAAATTGTCAGGAGACAATCTAAACCTCACTATCTTATTAACAAAAATACATAAAATTATAATAAATCCTGCAAAGATTCTCCAATATCAAAAACAGTCTCAAAAGTTGAGGGCACATTGGCCAGATGTGTTGTCATAGCACAAGGTATTAAACAAGTTGAATAAATTAACATTATTTATAAAAAATAAATGTCACAGGTGTAGAATCATTAATACAACAGGAAGATCTTACTGGGAGTGGAGGGAGCCTCATATCCTTGGAGAGAGATGAGGAGAAATAACCAGCTTCCAACCATCTTCATGTCAAAATGGATGCCAGTGGGAAGAACGCAGCCAGCTCTGTGCTCATGTATTTGTGTATGGCTGCTCAATGCCTTCGTCTTTAACCCCCTTTAGTTTCACTCTTTTAAACAGCCATGGTAGGTGTGCTACATTTCCTGTTGCACTGGCCACATCCTTTAAATCTATGAAAAACACAGGAAGAGAAACTACAGAAAATAACATTGCAGGGGGATTGTACAGATCCACTAATAATCTACAATTATAAAGTAAATTAACTATGCACAATAAGTAACAGCCAATAGGAAAGCGATTAACACAGAAGATTTGTACATAATTAGATTAGAAATAACACTTAATCCAATGTTTGTTAGTAAAAACAAACATTTAGTATAGCATATCCTTTTCTATTTCAAATAGGCTGTCTATAAATATGCATTGTGGTGATACTGATTAACTTGAAGCAAATGAAAAGTTCCTGTGTACATTTTTTTTATTTATTATAAAAATATATTTAAATTCCAGTGTTAGTGTCAATTTCACTACTTAAGCTTCAATTAAAATGTTTGTTTTTCACTCTCACTGTGGCCAGAATTCATCAGCTACATCATCTATCTCATTTCTATAGGACAGCGCCCATCCCTACCTCGGATGCATCCACCTCCACTCCGAACGGTAGTGATGGATTGGGATGGGCCAGTACCGGGGCTGAGGTGAACAGAACCCTCAGGTTACTGAAGGCCCTGTCAGCCTCAGCAGACCAGCGGAGCCGGGACGGCCCACCCTTGAACAGTGATGTGATGGGAGCTGCGACCTTGCCAAAGCCCCAGATAAACCTCAGATAGTAGTTGGCAAAGCTAATAAAGTGGTGCACCTCCTTTACCATGGTTGGAGTCTGCCAATTTCGCACGGCTGAAATGCGATCTCCCTCCATCTCCACACCTGAGGTGATAATGCGGTATCCGAGGAAGGAGACGAACTGTTGGAAAAACAGACACTTTTCTGCCTTGGCATAAAGGTCATGTTCCAACAGTCAGGCCAGCACTTTGCGAACCAGGGACACATGCTCGGCGCGCGTAGCGGAATAAACCAAAATGTAATCGATGTAGACTACACTGCGACCAAGCATGTCCCGAAACACCTTGTTCACAAAGGACTGGTAGACGGATCAAACAGTAAGGCATCACCAGGTATTCATAATGCCCTGTGGGGGTGCTGAATGCTGTCTTCCACTCGTCCCCCTCTCGGTTACACACCAGGTTGTGCACACTCCGGAGATCGAAAGCGCGCACCATGCATTGACTCGATCACAGACGGAATGAGGGGTAGAGGATAACTATAACGTATTGTCCCCTGTGCTTGGTAATCGATGCAAGGGCGCAGACCTCCGTCTTTCTTCTTCACAAAAAATAAACTTGAGGAGGCGGGTGAAGTGGAGGGACGTATGAACCCCTGGCGCAGGGACTCGGAGACGTATGTCTCCATAGCCTCCATTTCAGCCTGTGACAGGGGATACACATGACTCCTGGGAGGCACAGCGTCTACCCGGAGGTTTACCACGCAATCCCCCGCCTGATGAGGTGGTAATTTGGTCGCCTGCGTTTTGGAAAACACGTGCGCCAAATCGAGGTATTCTGGGGGTTTCCACCGTAGTTGCACCAACGGAAACACCTAGACACCTACCCTGACACTTTTGCGACCACCCCTTGAGAACCCTCTGCGGCCATGAAAAGGTGGGGTTGTGTAGTGCTAACCAGGGAAGACCTAACACAACAGGGAAATCAGGAGACTCAATAATTTAAAAAAGTGACTTGCTCTCGATGAGTCTCGTGTGTAACCATAGTGACTGGTGCTGTAACTTCCCTAACGAACCCGGACCCTAATGGTCGACTGTCAAGTGCTCTGATGAGGAGTGGAATGGATAGGGGAACCAATGTAATGCCTAGACAATGTGAAAATGACCTGTCCATAAAGTTCCCAGCTGCGCCTGAATCGACCAGCGCCTTACACTGGGGAACTACAATGTAATCAGGAAAGTGGATGGGTAGGGTACAGTGCGTACTCTGAACAAGTGTGGGTGTTCGATACCTGGGGTGATGCGAGAGTGCCCTGCCTGCCGCAGCCAGACCCAAAAGAACCCTGAAGACATCGTGAAGGAGAATGTCCTCTCGCGCCACGAGAGTGACACTGGCGCTGTCGTCCTCTGCTCTCCCGGATCGCCGCTCCACCCAGCTCCATCATCTCGTGATCCAGGACAACTCCAGGCATGTGCTCCTCTCCTGCTGACTCCATGGCGGGTGTGTGATTCTGTGATGTGGTGATTTGAAGGAGTCAGGTGCAGGAGGGTAAATCACAGAATAACAAGATTTATTCTGGAATACAGAGTTATGCAATAATGCATCAAAGCAGTCCAGTGCGCAAAACAGGCACACTGAAACCAAGGCACACAGGGAAAATAACCCGGTGATACAAAGTACAAGGAGCTCCACCGAGCCTCACTAATCTCACAATATACAATCACACACAAAGACAAGGGGGCAGAGGGAACACTTATACAGGTACTGATGATGGGATATGAACCAGGTGTGTGTAATAAACAAGACAAAACAAATGGATTGATGAGATGAGATGATGAGCGGCAGTGGCTATAAGGCCGGTGACGACGAACGCCGAAGCCTGCCCGAACAAGGAGAGGAGTTAGCCTCGGAGGAAGTCATGACAACTGAACCAATCACGGAGCAACTAGAGAACATTACCAACCCCTACGCTCCATATTTTCCACTGGCTGCCCCATCACCACAGAAAGCCCTGAGCTAGGCTGAAACACCTGCATTTTGGAGCTGCCTTACTCAAGAAAGCAAAAAAGAGACCATGTTTGTATGCGGCTTTATTAGATCTATTATTTTTTTATTTTTTTTACATTGTTTGCAAATTGATATGGTGACACTTATTAATGCCAAAATAAAATGCAAAGCAGGCACAAAAAAACAAACATTTTAAAAACATTTTAAAAACATTAAAACAACTTTTTTGCGCTGCCCCACCTGCCGTGAATGACGGTCGCCACTGGAATAGGATTACAGGATAGCATGCAACATTAGGAGGCAACGTTTATCACATTTGTTTCAGAGGAAATAGGCCAATAGTCATTTTTATAGCAGTAGCCCCTGCTTGGAAACAACATTTAAAGAAAATACTATTACAATCAGATTTTAAAAAACTGATAAAAATATACCTTATGGAACAGCGGGGACTGTGAAGAGACACACACAAAGGTAGACACATTGTAATATTGTTGTATGGTGGTATTATACATTTTGTATTGTAGATACATACAAATACAAATACAAGCTAGTATAAGATACCATTTTAATTAAAGTATAGGCTAATATTCAACGTGTCACATGTTCACTCTATTGCAACAAGATACAATGTGCAACAGTGAAATTAAAATTTCACAAGGGATTGTTTGTAATATTAAAACTGTCAGCTGAACACTCAATCAATTCCAACCATTTGTAACCCTGTTCCCATCATTTCAGCTGCTAAGATTATTTTTTACATTAGCTTGTATATGCTATAGATATCTATTTTTTTTTTTAAATGCCATTATTATACATTATTTAGACATGCACGCTCATACGTATCCTAGCTCATAACGCTACTATATTGTGTGTGGTCAGTTTGTGTAATTAACAGCTTTTTTTCTTCTCGTAACGCAATAGGAGGGTATGTCATTGATGCAATGTTCAGTTGATTTTACGTTTTATTCTCTCTCAAAAATGTATGCATTTAAAAATCTTACAAATGGTTGAACATCAAACAAAAATTTTAGTGATTGGGTATCGTAATATTAAGGATGTTTACATGTAAATATTATCTACCCTTCTCCCTGAAGTGTGCACTCATAAACAAATATGATGGAAACTCCCTTTAGCCCATGCGTACACCAATCTAATACATTTTATCCATGAGTGTAGTGTCTAAACAGTTTATGACTTTGCTGACGTTTGCAAATGGTGTGTTAGAGGAAGTTGACTCAGCTTGCGGAAGCATCTGGAAAGCATTACTAGAGGGGCCCCCTAAAATAGAGGAAGTCTGTTATGTGGCGTCCTGGGATTGGTTTATGGGAAAACCACCCACATCATGTTACAGATTATAAATACCATGGTTGGAACAAAGGACGAGGAGGAACAACATATTAGAGATTGGGTCAGTTGTTCTCCAGATGTCTGCAGGAGTCTGTAAATTGACGCTGAAATCTTTGGTGTAATAAACTATTATAATCAAGGACAGTGTCAGCGGATTTCTTGTCATAAACAGCATCGTTATTTAGATACCACATTAGGGAGAGCAAGTATGGTATTATTTTATGTATCATTAAGGCAAATGTAGGGAGAGGTCAAAGGTAAAATAATAATATTAGTAATAAGCATGGATATGTTGTAAAATTAAAAACCTAAATGCCTTAAAATGTTTATGGATTGAGAACCAGTTGAAAGGTTAATACAGAGCGAAGACATTTATGTGTTTTTCATAAAACTCCCTGCAGCTGGTCTGGGAATGTCAATGACGTGATGGCTGTGTGGAGATTGGAGTAACAATGGAACTAGTGTTATCATTTATGCTTATGACCTTATGACCTGACACATGGCCACATGCACATATGCACATAATCTCAGGGGCCGGGGAGGATGATGAATGATAAATGTTTTATAATGTGTTATGAAATGATAATGGTGAAACAGAATGAACATGTTTGATATTTTATAATCCAGATACATGCTTAAATAAGGAATATAGGCATGGAGTATATGCTGTGTTTTAAATGAATGCATGTGTTCTTTCACAGGAGCTCTTAAACTGTGGCCCATGGGCTTGTTATAGACACATGGTATGCATTACATTCGTTTTTTTAAGAAGGGGCCTAAGCACGCAGCCAATATAATGATAGAATGAGAGGGGTGGTACAGAACTAAAAAAAAGTTAGGAATGTACGCATGTTTTTTCATTTGTGTGGATATAAGAGATCTCTAAGCCAGAGAGAGACAGTTTTGTTCCATGGAGCAAGCTGGGCTTTGTTATGCAATAAAGTCTAATTCTTGAATTCACAAGCTCCGGTGTCTTGAGAGATATTTTTGAGATGATTATCTATTAGTCAAATATTTCTACCACGACACAAGTAAGTGCACACCTAGGGGAGAAGGGTAATTAGAACGAAGCCTCTGTAAATCTCACTCAAAACCAGCTCGTTCATTTTCACTTGTGACAGGAAGAGTGGAAGTTGAGGAAGAGCACGTGGACAGGGAATCTGACTGGTCTGTTGGGATGGAGAGTTTGCTCTCAGACTCACTGATGCTGCCAGCTTGGGGAACCAGACGATACTCACGAACAGGACAGACACGCTCAGTGAAGTTAGGCTGGAAGCAAATGTCTTTGGAGCCGTGAAGCCAGGCCTTTAAAGGTAAAGGTTACATGTAATATGTGAGATATAAGATGTGATTTACACTGTAGATAACAGTAACACTTATAAGATACAAAGATTATAATGAAGTGCAATGCATGGGACCAGGGATAAATATTACCTCTACATTGTCATCCAGGTTCTTGCCTGGATTAGGCACAATGGGAATGAGGATGAATCTCAGTCGTTCTCTACAAAGTGATAGGGTCAGTTCAGATTCAGAGTATAACTTTTTTCAGAGGAAGAATGGAGCACTATGTCCAAAGGAGATTGATTTAAAAATGTAAACTGTACCCCTTGATTTTAGACTTTATTGGGGGCCTATGTGTGGTGTTAACTTCTGTTGGCAAACCTACCTTTCCCTGTAGACCAGCATGCAGGCCAACATGAAGAGTGTCATGGCACCCACTAATGACAGCACTGGCTTCCACACAGACATTGAGCTGCCAGATATGTCTAGGCCAAAGAGAAAGGTTGACATGACAAAGTCCTGACAGAAGCCTGAGCACAACCTTATAACCATAAAGCGAAGCAGAGATTTTGGATCTATTTACCTGTGATGTTATTTCCTTTCATGGAATCCCATAGAATGGGCTGACTCCATTCACTCCAGAACTCGGACTCGCCACAATGGCTGTTAACTCGTGCTCTCACTTGAAACTCATACCGACTGCTCTTTAAGGGGAAAGGAACAGCATAATTCTGTTCTCTGATCAGAGTAGTCTGAAGAAAAGAACAAAGAGAGAGTGGAGGTGAGAGAGAGTTCTTTTCAAAGATTTGTCCAGTATTTTGTTGAAAAATGACCATTAGGCTACAGAGTCCAAACAGTAGTCCAACGTCTGAGTCCTGACCCCTCCCCACCTGCCACTTGTTGTTGTTTATTCTGTAGCGCACTTCACTCTCAATGCATTGGTTGTTCTTGCTGTTGTTCCAGTACAGATTCAGCTCTGGGTCTTTGTTCATCTCAACTGACAGGTTGGTAGGAGGGTAAAGCTTCACTAGAAAAAGCATTAAGGAGGGTCAAACGTTAACGACACATCAAATGAAGATTGAATATAGGACAAACACACATGCTAAAAAGCCTAAAGTAAGATGACTATTGCTCTTCATGTTTAATGCTGTTCTGTATGTAATGTTATGATTTGATTGAGAAATAAAACCTACCCATGCTTTTGAGGTTATGGTTCTGCACATAACTTTTGTTCTGATGGACCAGCTTGGTTGTCAGTGTTCTAAACCTGTCAGACTTGTCATAAGACAGTCTACATCCCACAGCATTACTCTTCTCCTGGAGATATGTTGTGCACTCCTCCATATGATCTTTGATGAACCTAAACACATACCATGTGAAAATGATGGATGAGAATTAGGACCAAAGTACGGACATTCAAGATTTGACAGAGATACACTCCCCTCCGTATGTATTTGGACAGTGAAGCAATTATTTATTTTTCTGGCTGTATACTCCATCATTTTGGATTTGAGATCAAATGTTTCAAATGAGGCAACAGTACAGAATGTCAATTTTTATTTGAGGGTATTTTCAAACATACTGTATCTGTTTTACCGTTTAGAAATGAGAGCATTTTATGTATCTAGTCCCCCCATTTGAAGAAGTCATAAGTATTTGGGCAAATTCACTATTATAGTAGTCAAAAGTGACTCTACAAACTTGTTGGATGCATTTGCAGTTTGTTTTGGTTGTGTTTTGCGTAATATTTTGCCTATTAGGAACTGAATGGTGAATGATGACTGGAGTAATTTTCTTTCTGTGATAAGATGTTTCTGAACACTTCTAAATTAATCCTGATAACGCCATGATTAAGAAAATGAATCATGAATAATGATGAGTGAGAAGTTTACAGAAGCTACAACAAAACATACTAACCTCTCACCATTACCAATAACAGGGGAGGTTAGCATGTGTTAGGGGGTATGATCATTGTGTCACACCCTGATCTGTTTCACCTGTCTTTGTGATTGTCTCCACCCCCCTCCAGGTACAAAACAGGAACTTGTAATACACTTTTGTTACATCGACACTGTCTGCATCTGGGTCTTCTCCTGAAACGTGATACTTTGTGCCTCTGTAACTTTCTCACTCATCATTATTCATGATTCATGATTATCCATAATCATCATAGCATCCACATTAATGTAGAAGTGTTCGGAAACATCTTCTATTCTTAATTACAATAAAAAGTTACTCCAAAATGACATAATACATTATTCACCATTCAGTTCCTATTGTTCAAAATATAATCCGAAATACAACCAAAACAAACTGCAAATGCATCCAACGAGTTTGTAGAGTCACAAGCTTGATGTATTCATTGAGTGCAAGGAATATGGGACCAAATACTTAACTTTTGACTACTTTAATACACTACAATTGAATTTGTCCAAATACCTATGATTTCTTCAAATGGGGCGTAATGGCCAAAATAAAGGAAACACCAACAAAGTGTCTTAATATGCACCTTGACATAGATTCTACAAGTGTCTGGAACTCTATTGGAGGGATGTGACACAATTATTCCACGAGAAATTCCATCATTTGGTGTTTTGTTGATGGTGGTGGAAAACGCTGTCTCATTCGCCGCTCCAGAATCTCCCATAAGTGTTCAATTGGGTTGAGATCTGGTGACTAAGACGGCCATGGCATATGGTTTACATGGTTTTCATGCTCATCAAACCATTCAGTGACTTGTGCCCTGTGGATGGGGGCATTTCCATCCTATTGGGCCATAACCATAGTAGCCAAAATAATGGCCTGCCCAGCATTTCTATACATGACCCTAAGCATGATGGGATATTAATTGCTTAATTAACTCAGGAACCACACCTATGTGGAAGCACCTGCTTTCAATATACTTTGTATCCCTCATTTACTCAAATGTTTCCATTATTTTGGCAGTTACCTGTACATAAAGTGTTCATTTGTAAATGGCAAAACAGATACAGTATGTACTGTATGAACATACCCTCAAATAAAATGTGTAATTCTGTACTGTCACCTCATATGAAACAAAATGCTGGAGTATAGAGCCACATTTAAAATGTTAGCTTCACTGTCCACAAATACATATGGTAAGGAGCGTAATAACAATAATATATTCAGTCATATAGAGAGTCTCAAAGCCCCTTTCATTGTAAGAGGACAACTCAAACACCTCAATCACCGCCACCAATGTGTAGCACCCAATCACAGTGATGCACGGCAAGCATTTTGCCCAAAGACCTCAACACCCATCACATGTTAAAGGTATGACAGGGTTCTGCCATTGCACTAACCTGTTGTTGAAAAAGGTGAAGTTGACCTCTGGGCTCCCCTGTTCACTCCAGATGCAGTTGACATAATCCAGATTAATGATCAGGCAGTTTACTTCTGCAAAAGGAACAGAAATTGAACATCTTTTTTCAAATATGACATTACACTGAATCCTTTAAAGGGGAGCTGTGGTATGATATCCAGATGAGTTGCATAATTACATTGGGGGTTTACAGATTTTTAAGAGACAAATCAGATAACATATTAAGGGTCTATACATTCATGTATATCATGACTAGAGTACTTTTCCACCATCACATTGAATTAAATCAATACTTTTATCAGCATGTGAATGTATATGACAAGATGGATGGCCATGTTGCAGGAAACCACAAAGTAGTTGACGTCAATCTCAGACTAGCAGGGGACTTTTGGTGTTGCATCAGCAATAGAAATGCCACATGAAACTTTACTTTTCAGATTATTTTGTGTTTCTAGGATGTTATGTAATAGTTTGATCAAATAAATTGCTTTAATACCTGGTATGAAATGTAATTTGTTTATTATTTGAAGTTGAGGGCACATTGGCCGGATGTGTTGTCATAGCACAAGGTCTTAAACAAGTTGAATAAATTAACATTATTTATAAAAAATAAATGTCACAGGTGTAGCATCATTAATACAACAGGAAGATCTTACTGGGGGTGGAGGGAGCCTCATATCCTTGGAGAGAGATGAGGAGAAATAACCAGCTTCCAACCATCTTCATGTCAAAATGGATGCCAGTGGGAAGAACGCAGCCAGCTCTGTGCTCATGTATTTGTGTATGGCTGCTCAATGCCTTCGTCTTTAACCCCCTTTAGTTTCACTCTTTTAAACAGCCATGGTAGGTGTGCTACATTTCCTGTTGCACTGGCCACATCCTTTAAATCTATGAAAAACACAGGAAGAGAAACTACAGAAAATAACATTGCAGGGGGATTGTACAGATCCACTAATAATCTACAATTATAAAGTAAATTAACTATGCACAATAAGTAACAGCCAATAGGAAAGCGATAAACACAGAAGATTTGTACATAATTAGATATAGAAATAACACTTAATCCAATGTTTGTTAGTAAAAACAAACATTTAGTATAGCATATCCTTTTCTATTTAAAATAGGCTGTCTATAAATATGCATTGTGGTGATACTGATTAACTTGAAGCAAATGAAAAGTTCCTGTGTACATTTTTTTAAAAAAATTGTACAAATATATTTAAGTTCCAGTGTTAGTGTCAATTTCACTACTTAAGCTTCAATTAAAATGTTTGTTTTTCACTCTCACTGTGGCCAGAATTCATCAGCTACATCATCTATCTCATTTCTACAGAAAAAGGGTACAGGCACCGGAAGGCAGTCTGTGGCAGGGCTTTGACACGGAAACATACAGGTGTAGGATCTTAATGTGGTCACCCTGTTGTTGCAAGAACATTTCCTGCACAGCAGAAAATGCAAACTTGTAGTGTATTCAATGTTTAAAAGGGGTTCTGAAGTTTGTAATTTCCACTTAAACATTTCAGACTTGATTTTCCCAAACAAAAAATTTGAAAAACAAACATTTTAATTGAAGCTTAAGTAGTGAAATTTACACTAACACTGGAACTTTTCATTTGCTTCAAGTTAATCAGTATCACCACAAGACATATTTACAGAAAACCCCTACACAAATGTAAATTTTTATAATCCACACAATAATTCCAATTTCCTGTTGCTGCAGGATTAAACTGCTCAAATTAAGATCCTACATCTGTAGACCACAATTTAATCAGACCATACTATCTTGAGCTAGTGTGGTAAAATGTTATGCAGAGAGAGACACATTTTTTAGACACAAAGCTGGTGAACCATAGTTTTGCTTTAATGAAGATTGACATACATTATGTTCTTTGCTACATTTTCCTGATAACTTTTCATAATTTGTTGTATTTTCCCTGTATCACAGTGAAGACTACAACGCCTCCTTTCTTGATTCCGCTTTCACAATATAATAAAAACTCTCAAAAGACCATCCATAAACAGGAAATGACCCAACATCAACTATTGAACCACACCTTGACCACCCAGGTCTCTGATCTACACTCTTAGAAAAGAGGGTTCCAAAAGGGTTCTTCCGGCTGTCCCCATAGGAGAACCCTTTTGGTTTCAGGTAGAACCCTTTTGGGTTCCATGTAGAACCCTTTGTGGAAAGGATTTTACATGGAACCCAAAAGGGTTCTACCTGGAACCAAAAAGGGCTCTTCAAAGGGTTCTTCTATGGGGACAGCCGAAGAACCCTTTTAGGTTCTAGATAGCACCTTTTTTTCTAAGAATGCACCACCAATTCTCCTCAGCTGGAGTTTGATGCTCTCTTACTCACTACGTCATTCATCCCACTCACTGGTACAGTAGACGTCACGTCAGTATGGAGGACAACATGCCTTCAGGGTCTTCAAATATAACCTTCTAGTATTATACAAAAGCAAATGATCCAACCTGTTTCTAATAAGTAAAGACAGGTTTGCCTGCTCATGAAATGATCATTATTTTCTCTCTCATGATGACAGTGGGTCTTATTGTCATAGATGACTGCCTTTTCCATGGGTTACTTTCTGCCTAGGAACATTCCAGGACGTTTTGCTTTCTGTTAGCTAGTTGTTGGATGCAGATAAGAGAGAACCGTGACTGGTGGCCCTCAGACTGGTCCCTAGGTGACTTGTTATCGAAGCGAGGGTGGCACGATACCCATCTGTCATGCTGTTTCAGTGTTTATTCCGGGCCTGGGCGGTTATGGTGCCAGGCGCTTTGGCAGTGTGGGGCATCACGTCCTCCCATCCTACAAACTGCATCAGCTCCAGATGCCAATAACTTTACATGGCCAACCAGTAGATGATCTGAGCATGGTCTGTGACCAGTACAATGGGTCAGTACCTGTTGTAACAGAGCATTAGCCCCTCAGGCCTATGAGCTGTAGTGCTGTTTTACCCCTCATTATTTATTCTGCTGCTCTCATTAGTAGAAGGTATAGTGGTTCAAGTGGTTCTACCAGCTTGATTGGCTTCCCTTGTCCCCAGGCTATTGATATATTTCTTACTCTAGTCTAAGACTCATGCCCTTGCGTTCAGTGTATGGAATCACCTACGGGTATCAAGGGTCCAGTCTCAATAAAAGAGATCCGGCTTTATGGGATTGTGCACCGCGTTGGACTGAAACTGAGGCATGCCAACCAAGCTGACCACAGGAAGGCACTCTCCATTAATCACCACTACCTGACATCTTTTTGGAATGGTAGAAAGCCGAGCTTCCCATTGCCTCTGCGCACTGTCGCAGACTGACAGAGAAAGATAGCGACAGAAATGCAGCAGTTCTCTGGATCTGGATAGGAATAGAGATGGATGGAGACATCTATGATCTCTATTCTATATTCTATGTTCTATATTCTATGTTCTGTGTTCTATATATGACTACTTCACTTGTCCCTGCAGATTTCTGGATAACCAAGGTACACTCATAATGGACTCATCTGGACTTACATTTTACTTTATTGTACTTCACTGTACATCCCAAGGATGATGAACACAGTTTCAAGACATGATGACATAAGCAGAAGAAAGGGAAAAAACAAACAGATGGAGATGGCTTTTTTAATCGCTGCCTTTATCAAAACCTGTTGTACCGGATGAGACTGAAGTGCTCCTCTTTGATAATGAAACATCCAGTGTGAGAAGAGACTCCATACTGTGGACAACCAAAGAAAAAGAAAGTGGAAAGCAGCTTGTGTATGTACTACATCTGTCAAATTGAGTATTGGTTTAAACAACTTACAGCCTGGTATAAATTGGCCACTTTTATGAACCCTTTTTGAGCCAGCGTATCTACTAACAGGGCCGTGGTTTATCCCTTTGGAATAAATTCTGTTTTAACAAGTTGATTAGATATAAAGGAAAGACAATGTAACAGCCCTTGATATCTAGTGGTCAGTGTTAATTATATTTTCATTATATAAGTTTGTCTTTTTTATAGTATACTGTTTACTTAGTATGTGTTTACTTCACTTGCACAACATTAGGCAGATAATGTGTATGTATGTGCCCTTGTGTGTGGGGGTGGGTGGAGGAAGTGTTTACAGCATAGGGCATGCAACTGGCGCCACCGTTTAGGATCAGGAATCATGCCAGATGTCTTGCGAAACATTTTTAAAACACATAAATGAGGGTTGGTCAATGTCTGTGCCAACTCTACCTTACTCCATCACCCCATGGTTAAGACAACAATTAAAAGAAAATACCATTGAGCAAGTCAATATTCAGTTTTAGATTTCACTTTAAGTATTGAAAGTGTTAGGAGAAAATCAACTTCACGATACAATCCACTATGGTATTGATGAAAGCTACCGTGCCCATTTCTTCTATTGTAACACATTTGTGAAATGGTCAGTAACTGATAGTTTGGTGCCTAAAGTAGAGTGTTTGTAAACAAAGCGGATGAGAGACCCTCCCTGGTGGGAGGTGGCATGTCCAAAAGAGGAGGAGACTCAGGAGAAAGATTAATGACTTGCCACTGGACATTGGTTCAAGAACATGTTCCAGTTCAACCTCCAAAAGTACAAGTGGGCGAAATGCTTGTTGACCGCATGACTGGCATTTGTCTGTGATTACTAGCAAGTGTCCATTCAGAGATTTTGCTAATGTTTCCTCATTTAGGAAATGATCTGGAAGATGCTTGTGATCGAAAGCTCCATAAGACAGAGAGACAGAAGGACAGAATTAATGGACAGAAGAGAAGCAGGTGAGTTACTTCTCTAATTAATTACTCTAATAAACAAACAAACACACCGCCTGACTAAGGTTTTATTTTAGGCATGGGAAACTCAGGAGTGGATTTAGCACTAATTGATCACTAACTGACAAACCATTGTTTATTTGCATTAGAAATGTACAGGATTGTTTTGATCAGATACAGTCAGGTCCATAATTATTGGCATCCTTGATAAAGATGAGAAAAAAAAAGTAAAGTATAAAATAAATAATACAAATACTGAGCTATATTGTATGCAAAAAAATATATGGATTTATATTATTTTATACTAATACAGCTGCTCAGAGAAAGAGGTTTTGTTTAACAAGTAATAAAAAACCAAAACCACAAGTTTTCAATGGAGTTCAAGTCTGGAGACAGATGGCCATTGCAAAATGTTGATTTTTGTGGTCAATGAACCATTTCTTTGTGGATTTTGATTAGTGCTTGGGGTTATCGTCTTGCTGGAAGATCCACTTGCGGCCAACTGTCAGCCTCCTGGCAGAGGCAACTAGGTTGTTGGCTAAAATATCCTGGTACTTTTTTAAGTTCATGATGCCGTTGACATTAACAAGGGCCACTGGACCAGTGGAAGTAAAATAGCCCCATAGGTCCACCACCATATTTTACCGAATGTATGAGGTACTTTTTTTGCATATACTTCTGTTTTTCAACACCCACCACTGGTGTGCATGGCCAAAGAGCTTTATTTACATGTAATTTGACCAAAGCACCAGTTCCAATCCAAGTGCCAATGCCGTTTAGCAAAATCCAGGCGTTTACATTAGTTGGATGACATAAATAGAGGTCTTTGGCCATGCACACCAGTTGTGGGTTTGGCATCGAAGTAAAGATGCATATGCAGAAAGGAACCCCACACCTACTGTAAAATATGGTGGTGGAACTTTGATGTTACGGGGCTATTTTACTTCCACTGGTCCAGTGGCTCTTGTTAAGGTCAACGGCATCATGAACTTTAAAAAGTACCAGGATATTTTAGCCATCAACCTGGTTGCCTCTGCCAGGAGGCTGACAGTTGGCTGCAAGTGGATCTTCCAGCAAGACAATAACCCCAAGCACCAAACAAAATCCACAAAGAAATTGTTAATTGACCATAAAATCAACATTTTCCGGACTTGAACCCCATTGAAAACCTGTGGTTTGAAATTAAAAGGGGAGTCCATAAGTGCAGATGAAGGATATCAAGGATCTGGAAAGATTATGTATGGAGGAATGGTCTAAGATCCCTCCCAAAAAGGCTCAGTGCCGTTATCCTCGCAAGGTAAGGTATTGAAAGTTATTGAAAGGAGGGGTGCCAATAACTTTGACCGCTATTTACAGTCTTTTTTGCTCGTCTTTATCAAGGGTGCCAATAATTTTGGACCTGACTGTACACAGTCTACAATACTAGTTTTGTCACCTAGAAACCACAACAATATTTACCAGAACAACATTTTGCAAGAGTTAGCTATACCAGATCTACTACAGCGTAGTAGTTAGTTGCTGTATCTCTGGAAGCAGACAACCAAGACTGGTGGTGATAAGCTAGCATGACGTAGCTGTGACGTTGTTGCCTCCCGTGGTTTACAGTCGCCCTTTATCTCCTCATGAGGTTCCCACTCTTAGCTTCCTTCTGGCGCAGAGATACCAGTGATATGGGCTTTGTTGAGTTTTGTTGTGGGACTAGAAAAAAATGCCTGGAACGTAAAATAAAGTTATTAACTGGTTCCCATGATTTTAAAATAATGGTTCTGTACTGGAACAGTATGGATCACTTTCGTTCCAGGTTCCGTTTCTGTTCCTTGAAAAATGTATTTATTTTCCGGTTTTCGGTCCTGTTCCCTGAACCCGTTCCAACCCCTGCTCCCTAGGCCCCTTCACTTCCCCTCTCTCTTTAGTTCTCTTTCTTTATTCCTCTCATCTGCATAATATTTTCAGAAATGTTCCCTCTTAATGGTTTGACCCTGCTTGTACCACAGGGTGAGTACGGAGCGTCTGCGGGCCCGGTCCCGTGTTGCAGCTAAGAGCAGGAGGGAGAGAGAGAGCCGTCTGTTTGGGGAGCTGGCAGCATGGCTACCTCTGCCCTCTGGTCTGACTGGCCACATAGACAAGGCTTCTATCGTCAGACTCACACTGGACTACCTGCGTCTGAGAGCACTGCTAGACCATAGAGACAATGCTACAACAGAGACCAGGGTCTGCTCTGACACAGTCCACTTCACCATGCACGGTAACAAAATCCTGTTGGGTGTTTGGAATGATGAGGCTTTTAGAGTGTTGAAGGGTTTAGAAATATAACAGAAGGCATTGTCCTCTGTGTTATTTAGGCCGATACCCAATGGCTGGGCTTTTCTCTGAGGAGACAGTGCTGGAGTCAGCTGTTGGGGGTTTCATGATCTTGGTGTCCCAGAACGGCCAGGTTATCTTCACTACAGGGGACATAAGCACACACACTGGCATCAACCAGGTACAGTCATATTATACTGAACAAAAATAGAAACGCAACATGCAACAATTACAACGATTTTACTGAGTTACAATTCATGTAAGGAAATCAGTAAATTGAAATAAATTCATTCGGCTGTAATCTATGGATTTCACATGACTGGGCAGGGGCGTAGCCATGGGTGGGCCTGGGAGGGCATAGGCCCACCCACTTGGGAGCCAGGCCCACACACAGGGGAGCCAGGCCCAGCCAATCAGAATGAGTTTTTCCCCACAATAGGGCTTTATTACAGACAGAAATACTCCTCAGTTTCATCAGCTGTCCGGGTGGCTGGTCTCAGACGATCCCGCAGGTGAAGAAGCCGGATGTGGAGCTGGCGTGGTTACACGTGGTCTGCGGTTGTGAGGCCGGTTGGACGTACTGCCAAATTCTCTAAAATGACATTAGAGGCGGTGTATGGTAGAGAAATGAACATTAAATTATCTGGCAACAGCTCTGGTGGACATTCCTGCAGTCAGCATGCCAATTGCACGCTCCATCAAAACTTGAGACATCTGTGGCATTGTGTTGTGTGACAAAACTGCACATTTTAGAGTGGCCTTTTATTGTCCCCATCACAAGGTGCACCTGTGTAATGATCATGCTGTTTAATCAGCTTCTTGATATGCCACACCTGTCAGGTGGATGGATTATCTTGGCAAAGGAGAAATTCTCACTAACAAGGATATAAACAAATTTGTGCACAAAATTTGAGAGAAATAAGCTTTTTGTGCATATGGAAAATTTCTGGTATGTTTTATTTCAGCTCATGAAACGTGGGACCAACACTTTACATGTTGCGTTTATATTTTTGTTCAGTATATGTACATATGTTGAATGTTCATATTGTAATGAAACTGAAGGCAAAATGGATGACAATAACAATTTTTCTTAACAACAAATGTTGTTATTTCATGTGTAGATGGATCTGATTGGTAGGAGTCTGTTTGACTTCATGCACCACTGTGACCAGAGGGAGGTCAGAGATATCCTCTCAAAAATTATAGGTAAAGGGGACTTCACATATTTTAAACAAGATATTAGTTAGCAAAGAGGCATATTGTTTATCTTCTGTATCGTGTCTTTCTATCAGCTACTGAGGGACGACAGCAGTGTGACTTCCTTCTCCGTGTGAAGAGCACTCTGACCTCTCAGGGTCGATCTGTCAATCAAAGACACACACCTTGGAAGGTCAGTAATTCATGCTAGTTTGAAGCAGAGTGTTAACATGTTGAGTTTGATTATTCTCTGTTGTTTTTCACTTTCTCTTTTCTCTCTCTCCCTCACACACACACAGGTGATTCACTGCGTCGGGGTTAAGAAACAATCTCACCTTCCAGAGTCAGCCTGTCTTGTCCTATTGTGCCGACCCCTCCCCATCTCACAATGCATCGTCAGGGATGCCAGCTTGAATCACAAGACCTTCCTGAGCGGACACCGCCCGGACATGAGGTTCACCTACTGCCATTCAGGGTACACTCACTAACTCAACAATGATCTGGTGACGCTAATCAAACGAGACGAGTAATACAAGTATATTACATAATACCTTTCTTCCTGTTTTTCATATGATTTTGTATCTAGTGTCAAGGAGCTGACTGGATATACAGAAACAGAACTTCTGGGCCAGTCTGTGTATCAGTATTACCACACGTCTGACTGCCAGCACATTCACAAAGCACACCAGAGCTGTGAGTCACCTCGAATCATGAGGTGTATATAAATATTGTGAATACCACTAGTATGTTCTGACCATGTTAAATGTATATCTGATCATGTGTCTGGGACAGTGCTCTCTAAGGGCCAGGCTACCATGAGCAGGTACCGTCTGCTGCTGAAAGGTGGTGGTTATGTGTGGGCAGAGACGGATGCATCGGTGGTGTACAACAACGAGACTGGGCAGCCCCAAAGTGTCGTCTGCATCAACTACATTCTAAGGTGAGAAGTGATGTTGGGGTCGAGGACCAATGAAAGCATCTAATGAATGACAACTCTTACCAAGACTGTGTGGATAATAAGTTGGTTAGACTAGATATCTGTTCAGCTGTTTACAAGTAAAATCCCTTGTTCCCTGTGCTACCAAATTGTATGCACCGTATCTGGTGTTAAGCTATTTTCCCTGTCCTTTTCTGTTTGCCCTGTCTCCTTGTCTCACCACAGTGATGTGGTGCTACCAGAGATGGTGTTCTCACTGCAGCAAATAGAACCGTTACTGAGGCCCTGTTACCCTGAACTTGAGGTGGGGCCCACCCTGCAGAATGAGGTGGAGCCCACCCTGCAGAATGAGGCATGTCCTACAGCAGAGACTCCTGTTAATCTACGCAACTCAACAATACCAACTCCAGGTCTGTCCCTTTAGCTGACAATTAGCCATTGAAAGATACATATTTGCTTTTAACCAAAGAGGTGTTAAGAGACTTGTGGCATTGAATCGTTATGTTCCTCCCAATCTGATCTAGAATACAACGATGAGATCCAAACCTATGAGGGATATGCAGAGCTCAACCTAGAAGATCAAATGAACATGAACTCACGCTCTGTAAGTAGGCCTATCTCTTTGCTCATGGGTAAAACATGAGCTGAAATTGGTAGAATCAACGGTGCACTTTTTCAATCCCTTTTTTAATAGCATATTTCCTCCCTGCAGGAACTATGTGAGCTGGACCTGGACTTGTTGGCTCCATACATACCCATGGATGGAGAAGACTTCCTCCTCACTCCAGTTTTAGATGGCATCTTGGCCATGACAGAAGGCCCTGTTCTTCCACCTGGCTTGGAGGGCCATTGTTCCTTGGGGAAGTTCCCTATATCTGCTGGTTCTTTCACCACACATCAAATGGAAACCTTGCAGATAGAGCCCCCTTGTGACTCAAGGGGGTCACATACGGTCAAAGAGTCAGAGTTTGGGTAAGCACCAGTGTGTGTGGGCACCAGCTTCTAGTCTCAGTCAATAAGCATGTTAAAGGGATAGTTCACCCCATCCAAGTCCTGGTATCGATATTAGCATTTTTCACGCATCATGTTCAAATCATCTATAAGTGACTTTGTTGAGCTTCACAATCAATTTGAGATACTTTTGTATGATTTGGACACAATACGGGAAAAATGCTAATATCGATACCAGTACTTGGATGGGATATGTGCCAGGCAAACTAAACCAAATCATGGATTGCTGTCAAACCTTGTCCATAGACTGCTAACAGGGTAAGGAAACCAATGTGTCATTTTGTAATTTGGGTGAACTATATCTTTAACCATTCTAGCAGTGGCATAATTGTTTCTGATTGTTTTCTTTGGATATAGGGAATCATACCATCATATGCTTGTCTCATTGTTTGCCATTTCGGATGTTTCTTGGTCCTATATAACATTGCTCTTTCTCCAGGGACCATATGAAGTCAGTCTATAGAGGAGGCAGTGATGTATTCAAGGAGGGCACTGACCACGCCGAATGGGAGGGTCTTGTCCTGAACGAACAGTGGAGTGAGAAACACACATCCCGTAGACATCCACAGGTATTCATGACTGCTGCAGCTAGGCTGCCTTACCGGACCGTGGAATATTTCCCCATTCACCCACCAGATGGATCCACTTGCTTGTGTGGACCACCATCAAGGCAAGTGTTGTGGAAATACACACAGCAGCCCAAAACCCTAAGCACAGGCCCTCAGACACCTACCAATCATTTAGACAAGAGGTCAACATGCCATGTTCCTTTCACCCTGCCAGTCTTGAGCAGGCTGGACTGTGAGGTCACTCTGGGACCAACCAGCTGCCTGCTTCAGGGGTCAGAGATCACCTCAGTCCTGGACCAGACCGCCTCCAGATTCTTACACCTCACAACATCGGGCACAAATCAGCTCTCCACCCAACATGCCCATCCTGTGTACGCACCCAGATCAGCTATTGAAGTCAGCTCTGGCACATCGACATCGTACGGTGAATGGATAACATGAACTTGATCCTCACAACACCATTTTTTATTCTGCAACGAATGGTGCCAATCTCTCCTGAACTAGGTCTATATTGTGACTTTTACTGGACAACGTAACTAACAAACGTTGATGCATAGCCTAGTTATTAAATACTGCACTTTATTACAATGATCCAGATTAAAACTGTTGTCTTGTTTTTTTTTTACTGTTCTACAACAGGGTTCTTCAATTCCGGTCCTGGAGGGCCGAAACACCTCTGTTTTTCATCCTCTCCTTCTAATCAGGGGCTAATTCAGACCTGGGACACCAGGTGAGTGCAATTAACTACCAGGTAGAAATAAAAAACAGAAGTGTTTCGGCCCTCCAGGACAGGAATTGAAGAACCCTGCCATACAAGTTACAATCCATTTGAGTTTTTCTTATCCACGCGCATTCTGCAGGTAAAAACTGCCATAGATAGCTAGCTAGCTAGCTAGCTCTGTTATGCAAAGATGATCTGCTGTTTCAGGCCTATTGCACATCATCCTTCCACGCGCATTCTGCAGGAAAAAACTGCCATAGATAGCTAGCTAGCTAGCTAGCTCTGTTATGCAAAGAGTCTCTGCTGTATTAGGCCTATTGCACATCATCCTACCTGACCTACCAGCTACCACCGACCACAACCTTCAAGAGAGGTATTTTTAAATTAATCTCAGGTCACGAGCTAACATGTTTTTGTTAAAACAAAAATATCTAAAAACAAGTTATTATTTGAACTTCTTTACAACCTTGGCTAGCTAGCTATCAGCTAATGTGAGCTAGCCTTTCCGTCAAAGGTTTTCGCTCGCGCTAGCGGACTAAACTCTACTCCATGGTGAACGTTTCGGTGAAGGAAGTTTATGATTAAACTTTCTTCACCATGGAGTGAAGTTGAGTCCGCTACGATCGCACCTGTCTGGGAGATGACGAGTGAGGCTACTAATCCCACCTCAGCATGTTGTATAAATCCAATGCAACTAAACGTAGTTTTGGAATGGTATATTCACTACAGTAGTAAACGGGTGCAAATACATCGGAAAGCTATGTATTTGAAAATATTTTTCAACGAATAAAATGAAATATTTTCCGAAATGACTCCAACCGACGAGGTGGCCGAGTGGTTAAGGCGATGGACTGCTAATCCATTGTGCTCTGCACGCGTGGGTTCGAATCCCATCCTCGTCGACAGATATATTTTTCACCATTAGGCCTACTTTCGCAAGTGTTCTGATTTATCGATTAGTCTTTACAAGAATAACGTTGTATTATGCATAATAAAGAGTATTTGAATTATAAAGCAAGACAAGTTAAGGCTTTATACAACCTGGTCATATAGTACTCTAAATGAATGCATAATATAACCATTATAATGGCGCAGATATCCGTATAATACGGTATTCATATGAAGTTTTACCAAAATTAGGAAAAATAAGTATAAGGATATGATAACCTATTATAGCACTATCATGTATAGGCTGAGTAAAAGTCCTGATGATTGTGTTTATGTGTAACCTTAAATGGTTAGGAGAAGAGACACCCCAAAAAATGTGTTAGTGGAAGTGATATAGTGTTTCATCTGTATGTCACAGTAGAAAACGTGGAAATATTCATATTTTACAAATGTAGGCTTAGGCACTAACTGCTTGGGGGCGCTATTACCCAATCAAAGACAAAAAGAGGCAGATGAAACAATTTATCTTGGTGTTGGTATAGATAAATTATAATGGCGTCTTTTTGTAGCCACCAACTCGGCCATGGTTCGTTGGACAAAGCCTATGGGGAAATAAATTGCGTTTTTGTAAGGTTTTTGGATAAACGCCGAAAATTAGGTCGGTGGTAAACACTTAGGAGATCTTATACATTTTGTTCAATGGGATAATCTTCATCAGCCAACGTCACTTTTTATGAAAGTTGAAGCATTTATGTTATAAAAAAAGCACATAAAGGCTTCATAATTCATAAAGGACATGTTAACTGACTGATATTATCTCATAGAACAAAAACATATAAAATCTCCTAAACTTAGACCTTATTTTTGGTGTTTATCCCCAAACCCTATTCTTTCCCCTCTTCTTTCCCCATTAATTTTCCCCATAGAAATGGCTGAACGAACCAGAGGTAACTCATTTCTGTTTTTTAGGACTACAAGCTGGCTTGCTCTATTCATCATCCTTTTCACCGCATGAGGTATATCAGTCAAAAAACAGCAATGGTGTATTGTTTTATTAAAATCCAATGCATATTCAGTGCAAAGTATCTAGAAGGACATAAATCAATTTAGGTCTAACTAACAAAAGTGGGTACACATTACAAATGGCAACATATCCAAATATTCGGCAATTGGAGCATTTTGCTTGCACAGTGTTTCTTCTCACCTCCATACAATACATGTTATGGGCTTGATTCTCATCTAGGTTTCTTAAATTAATACTCTGAAGTTTATTCTGTTTATTATGAGTAACCTCAATAACGAGGTCTACAATACATAATATCGTAAACTTTAGCACCTGCTAAATTAATTAACTGTTTAAGACATTTTCTGATGGTGGTGAAATAAGCACTAGTTTTAAAATATGAACCCCTTCCTCTCGACAAAGTAATCTCCCTTGTCTTCACAAGCATTTATCAGATCTTTACAACATAAAAAAAACAGCACTTTATTTATGTTGTCATAATTTTTGAAGCACCAAAATAAGCATTATTTGTAGATGGACTTCAGACAGAGACACTAGAATGTTCCACAGGAGTATGCAGGGGTCCAGTTTCACTGTGATAGCAGCAGAGGCCATCAGATAGGTAGTCTGGATCCTATCCTGTATTTAACCCTTTATTCATCCCCCTCTTCAGAACTGTTCATTTCAAAAGTCAGTATTCCCTCTATTGGTCAAGCACTAGATTTTACCTTGTTCTTGTTCTCTGACTTGGAGGTGATGATCCGGCGGTAACAGTCAGTGATGCTCTTGTTCTGTTCTACAGCACAGCTAGTGCAGTACACAATGCCCAGAGCCAGCATCACCACAATGAAAACACACAGGGGCACCAGGAGTGCTACTAGAAGCCAGCTCTTGTCCTGCTTCCTTTTGTCCTTACTCTCAGGCCGCTCTGCCCCCGATGCAAATGCTGTTGTTTGGGCTGGAGGTGGGACTCTGAGTGTGGTGGTGGCCTTAACCTCAGAGTTACTGTCTGGGGTTTCTACCACTCTCCCAGCCCCCCTGTCGTTCTGGACTGCTTGGTGGTGGCTGTCACTAACCCTGGACACCACTGAGGGATCACCTGCTTGCCTTTGAGTGTCATCATCTTTCTGGGAAGAGGGGCTGGGCGAGGGTGTGACAGTATTCTGAGCGGGCTTTCTCTGTGTGACAACATCCCAGTGTGAGTTATGGTCATCCGACGGCCTGTGAGGAACCGGCGTAGAGGTTGTCTTCTCCTGTGGGGCCTCTGTAAACCAGCCCAGGTCAGTAGGAAGCCTCTCAAGGCTGGTCCGCTCTGTCAGCCACTCCAAAGCTGTGGTGTCGGTAACCCAGTCTGGGAATTCGGGGACCCAGGAGGTGGTTTGGTAGGACGAGGTAGCTGTGGATGAATACTCATGTTCACCCTCTGGAATGGCCATACAGGAATACTGGTCTGACTGCAGCTCGTACCCTGCCTCACAATAGCACTCAAACCCACCCACATAGTTGAGACACTTCTGGTGGCAGCTTGTGGAGGTCTCACACTCATTTATGTCCTGGCATAGGCCTGAATCATCGGGCAGCTCAGTGAAGCCTTGGTGGCAGTGGCAGGCAAAGGAACTAGGGGTGTTCTCACATCTGTGTTCACAGCTGCTGGAATCTTTGCATTCATCAACATCCACACATTCTCCATCTTCATCAGGCTCGTAGCCCTCATTGCAGCGACACTCAAATGTCCCAGGAGCATTTACACAGATATGAGGGCAGGGCACCTGCAGACACTCATCAACATCGAGGCAGTTGCGTCCACCAGGTGCCAGCAGGTAACCATTTGGACATTTGCAGCGGAATCCCTTAGTGGTCTCTTCACAGTCAAACTCACAGTTGGCCGTGCCACAGGAATGGTTCGGCTGGCAGGTCTGGCCGTCCTCTGCCAGTGTGAAGCCTTCAGAACACTCGCAGTAATAGTGTGTGTCTGCATTCTGACAGAAATGCTCACAGCCACCATTTTCCTCTTCACACCAGTCCTGGGGGCCCTCAGAGCAGAGGGGGGCATCCTTTGACCAGCCCACACTCCCATCCTCCCTCAGCATGCAAAGAACAGACTGGTCTCCTACGCTGTCCTCATGGTCTGGGCAGGGCAAGGTGGCTACTGAGCCAAAGGGGATGTGAGTGAGGATGGTGCTGAGCAGGCTGAAAGGGGTGGTATATAGTGCAGGTCCCCCTCCCTCACTCTTCAGAGAAGGGCACATCCCCTGGTAGGTGTAGTGACACATGAATCCATCCACAGCCAGCGAGCAGGAGCCATCCAGCCACTTGAAGTTGTCGTGCTGCTCCCGGGTGTCAGCAGCAGTGTTGACGCTCATGACGACACAGCGGGGCGCGGCACAGGTACTAGGTGAGTCCGCTCTCAGCCAGTTGGTGTACTGTGTGTCCTGTTCACCTGTGATCCATTGGAATCCTCTGAGTGGGCGTGTGGCAGAGCACTGCCTGGGCTGACGATGGAGCCCAATCCACAGTCTGACCCTGGCCCGTGGGCCGCGCTGCTCCACAGACGACAGGAGCTCATGCACCACAGCCGCCTCCTCAGAACTCTTTAGGGTTGCCAGGAAACCACGTTTGTCCTTGCAGAACCATGCAGATTCCCGAAAGGTCTTACGTTGGAAATAGATGGCGTAGCAGCCATCTGCAGTGCAGAGGGCATCTTGCACCTGTAGCTCTTGTCCCAGAGTCCAGGGAGGCCAGCAGGCACACAGCACCGCCAGAAGAGCACAGGAGCGCAAGGCACAGATCATCTTCCCCATCTGTACCATTGTCTTTTCTCACCTACCTACACCTCTCTCTAAGTAATACAATTTTTTTCCCAGCTTAAAAAATAAATAAAAATACTCCACCACTTTTCCTTGAACAAAACACTTCTCTTACATTTAGTCAGAGGCCTTCTCCTGAGCTCCCTGCTTGTCTACCACTTCCTTAGTAGCAGCATTCTAACTGATCTGCAGTAGAAAGAAAATAGAGGAGGGTGGGAGGGAGGAAAGAGGGAGGGAGGGTACGTAAAGGAAAAAGGATTGTATATTTTTGGAAGAGGGGCCGGGTAATGACTGAGTGTGTGGAGCAGGGGGGCTGCTGTGCTGGAAGATAGTTTTCTCTTGTGCCGTATGGTTTTGATAGCTTCAAGGGAATGACTCTCAACCCTGCTACCAACCACCCCACCCACATCAACTACTTGAGCTCCATCCACAATAATGGAAACTGTTTTATTTTCCCAGTTTCTCAGACAGATGAAGAGTGGAAACTCAAAACAAATTCTTGTTTTTGTTCTAGGCACGGTTCTTTCCTATAGTGTAGTCGTTAAGAAAACATTTCTATTCTCTTTCTGATGTATATTCAACCGTGAAAACAAACCGTCTCAGGTACTGAATTCCATGTCCAGCTTCTCGTAAACATCGTCTCTCTTTTTCAAACGTCTGTTGGCTGTTACATTTAGAGAGTTTACGTGTGGCTGGATTTATTCCCCCCAAGATATGATGAATAGATGTTCATTCTTGGCACACTCCTGATGCCTCGATGTGAAACATTGGTAGAGTGTTGGATGATTGGCCCAAGATGTGCGACTACGCAGGTTTACATAATCTGGGGGGAATGGAAAAGTATGCAGACAAATAGTTTCTTAATGTGCAGAGCTTTTTAGGGTCAGGATGAAAAGGAGCAAGGAAGTTCACTGTGGCTTCACCAATACAATAGGCACTGTACCAGTTTACAGGTTATCCAACAGTCACAGAGTTCAAGAAATTGCTGTTTTTGTACTCTTTGTGTATTTTCCAACAGTCTCTAAATTAAGTCCACCTTTGGTTTCCAATACTTTGGGGCTCACTACTGCATCACTGTCGCAGCAGGTAGCCCAGCTTGCTGTTTTTGACCATCCCCGGGGCAAAATACAGTATGTTTCAAACAGTCCGAAATCGTACTGGTCTTTTCCAAGTCTAACAATTCTGGTTCAGGATAATATCCTTCCAGATGGCTACCTGATGGTGTTTTCCATAATGCCTGTAGGCTAGATACAGTACCATGCCGAGGGCTTAGTATAATACACATATAGAGGAATATGTATTTTGACATCTGGGTGAATTTGTATTGTAGGTTATTTCAGGCACATGACCTTCTGGGATGCCACAGATGTCAAAACACACTTAACAGATCAGTATCAAAACACTGTTTGAATATCGGGGTTCACCTTTCCCCCCACATTTTCTGTCAACAATTCATCTTCATTTTGGAATGACCAATATGAAGGTCAGGTTAGCCCTTGTCTGTTGACATAGTCATAGGAAACTGATCAATATAGTGTCTGCTCCTCCAATCACTGAAGGTGTAGACCTGTGCCTGTATACTATGTAAGGGCATCTGCGCAGGAAGTTCCAGATGTCTATCAGATTGACCTGCTCTGCTGGCTTGAGTTTCAGTGCAAACAAATAGGAAACTTGAGCCTTATGAGGTCACTTCCTGCTCCAGGTCAACTCTGCAGATCTTATCCAGCATGAATTCCTTTTAATCTAGTTGGTTTTTTACAAGTTCTCTTCTTGATTGTTTTATCAGTGAATACATCCATTCTGCAGCTTGAGCTGCCCCCACCTGGTGTTGATGAACACTTAACAAAAACTAAATCACTTACTTATAATAAGTTAATCAAAGCTAAATAAATAATGTTTGTTAGCTTGACTCGAATAACTGTTTCTTTCACTGATTTGGCAACACTGAATCATTTATCTTTACATAGTTTGAAACTTTGAGTGCTCTGATTGAAGTTATCCTAACACTGGCTGTGGATTGTTCTGTTCTTTGGGATTTGTTGAGCTTGGCTGACATGGCGTACACAATTCACAACGTCAGCAGCATGTATTCCTGTCATGTCATACCAGAGATCCAGAAGCAGCTATGTCTGAACTGTTCAACACAGAGCCCAGTAACAGAAGTAACAGGACTCAAATGTGCTATGGTTTGTGTGAATAAAACCCAGCACGGTGGTTGATTATTAAAATGTATTTTGTAAACTTGGTGTTTCCATGTTGGAATGGCATGTACAGTGTGTGGAGATAACTTTTGATCCTTTTTTAGTCACAAGACTTGTTTCTCCCCCAAACTAAGGCTTGGATCAATCTATGAATTATCTAGCCAGCCAATAGGAACGGTAAAACAATGAAACCACTGAGAGCAGACCTCTGCCCAAGTACACACCAGACTAGACTATTTATCTTTACCCCTCTGGGACACTGACCAAAAATGCAGGGGTGTTCAGCCCCACATCACCTTACCGTTGCAGTAGCAGCAGGGAGGACACCAGGACATTATACATTTGACCAGCTCTCAAGACAGAGCCCAGAGACCCACAGGGACCTCCCTGGCGCAGCTCTCAGACAGAGGAAAGAAAGATTGTCTGTGGCAGGAAGAGAGTCTTGTGGTAGGGCTTGCTCTGTCTCCCTCTCTGTCTCCCTCTCTGTCTCTCGCTCTGCCTGGCTTTTCAATTAGTCTGCATCAGAGTCTCAGATATGTTAGCTCCTTCTGCTTCCAAAGAGCCCAAATCCAGCCTTAGCCGTTATCAGTGAGGAATTCTGGAGTTGCATTCTGAAATTGCAATAGATAGAACAGACATGGTTATCCAATCAACATCGGAAGATAATCCATTCTATATATTCCACTCCTATGTGAATATGCTGAGAACTAGCATCCTATTGAAAAGGTCCCAGGTGTAGTATAGACTGCCATGACCTCTCTTAACCCCTCACCTCTCTCCTCCTCTTTCTCTCCTCACCATGAATGCATATAGCATGTGTTGCCCTTATTGCTGCTTATGTGTAAATCATGTGTTGCCTCTGTCTCTATGGCCCTGGCAGACAGTTTACATCTACCTCAGACCTTGTCTGATGTGCAGTGCAGTGCTAAGGCACAATAGATTAAAAAGTTTCCTTGTAAGTGATTGATGTCTTGCCTTTGTCCAGCTATTCCTACTATATGAACCCTGGAGATATTAAAATAGTTCAGGTACTCAGTCCGGCTCCACCTGTTTTTAGTTGCTCAGTAGACTCTGAGTCTCAGTATTCTCAATTGATCTTTCTAGTTGGTATTTTTAATTTAGTTTTTATTGTCTTTTATTTATAATTTCATATTTGGATATTCTAATTTACGGGTGTCTTGTTCTTAGACTTTTCTGACTAAAGGGCAAAGTTGAGGCTCAAAATCACACATCTTGTATAGATGTAAACTGTATCACTGTTTGCTTGTGTTGGTCAGACCGCCCATGTCCTTCACGTTGGCATCCAGGCACCATGCATCAGCCGCCGAGGACTCCCATTAGACATACTGAAACAATTAACTACAGCCATGTGGTCAACTAATGGTAGGGAACAAATTCCCATTGATTTTATGGAGTAAAGGAAAAATAAGATAATTATATCCACGTCTTATACTACCCCTATGTCTCAAACCGTTTGCAATTCATAAGCAAATGTTTTCAGGGTACCACTCTTTCAACAAATACATTGAGCTCCAAAAGTATTGGGACAGTGACAATGTTGTTGTTGTTTTGGCTCTATACTCCAGTACTTTGAATTTGAAATGATACAATGACTATGAGGTTAAAGTGCTGACTGACAGCTTTAATTTGAGGGTATTTTCATCCATATCAGGTGAACCATTTAGAAATTACTACACTCTTTTTGTATTTTTGTACATAGCCACCCCATTTTGAAATGCATTTGCTGTTTGTTTTGCTTGTGTTTCAGATTATTTTGTGCCCAATAGAAATGAATGGTAAATAATGTATCGTGTCATTTTGGAGTCACTTTTATTGTAAATAAGAATATAATATGTTTCTAAACACGTCTACATTAATGTGGATGCTACCATGATTACAGATAATCTTGAATGAATTGTGAGAATTGCTGAGTGAGAAAGTTAATGGGACACAAATATAATCCCCCCTAAGACATGCTAACCTTACAATAACAGGGGAGGTTAGCATTTCTGGGGGGGGGGGGTATGATACTTAAGCTTCTGTAACTTTGTCACTCACCATTATTCACGATTCATTCAGGACTATCTGTAATCATGGTAGCATCCACATTAATGTAGAAGTGTTTAGAAACATATTCTATTCTTATTTAGAATAAAAGTGACTCCAAAATGACACAATACATTATTTACCATTCATTTCTATTGGGCACAAAATAATCTGAAACAACCAAAGCGAACAGCAAATGCATCCAACTAATTTGTAGAGTCACAAGCTTGATGTAGTCATTGCATGCTAGGAATATGGGATCAAATACGTTTTACTACTTTAATACACATATAAGTGAATTTGTCCCAATACTTTTGGTCCCCTAAAATGGGTGGACTACTGTACAAAAAGTGCTGTAATTTCTGAACAGTTCACCCGACATGGAGCTCACTGTAATTACACATTCAGATGATGCATTAAAGGCCCAATGCAGCTGTTTTTATCTCAATATCAAATCATTTCTGGGTAATAATTAAGTATCTTACTGTGATTGTTTTAAACTAAATTAGCTTCTTAGCAAAGAACAATTTCTCAAGCAATAATTTTGCTAGGACTGTCTGGGAGTGGTCTGAGTGAGGAGGGGAAAACTAGCTGTTATTGGCAGAGGTTTGGAACTCTCTTTCTTATTGGTCTATTAACTAATTTACCGCCTGGTGATGTCACTAGGCAGGCAAAACTCCATCCTACCAAAGCAGGCTGAAATTTCAGTCTGTATTTTCAAACAGCTCTTAAAAAGGAAATTATAATAACTTTCAAAATTTCACAGTATTATTCCAACCTCACAGTGTGGAAATATATATAAAACACAGGAAAATCACATTTTTGACTGCAACGGGCCTTTACTAAAAAAGTGACCAAGCAGTCATTCAACTCTGATCGTGAACAGAAGTTAATGTGTCCATTGTGGAATTCCCTGTTTATTACACCAGGTCCTGCTAATGACTGGGAGGTTTAGAGGTCCCATCAGGGTGGAGTGACAACATAATAGTCATAATGTGCTCCCTAAAATAGGACCCTAATTATCACTGTGGGAAATGTCCACACCATAGAATGACATATAAATTATAGGATCTCTATGGTCCACACAGCTAGCTAAGGCTGCTGATATAGTGAGAGTACAAATAAATGTAGCCCCCTGGGCTTCTGCGATCACATATGAGTAGAGGGTACTGGCTATATCTGCCTATAAAATATGACCATGTTATAGTGTAATAAGACGTGCTTATGTTTTGAGTGCTGAGATGAAAGCCACCAGAAATGCAGACACTACCCCCCTAGTCTTAACTCTGTTCAGTCTCAATTCTTGCAAAATGAGAGGAAAATGGAGAACCTCCTCTACTTGCAGTGCTCGATACTTCCCAGATAGTTTGAGAGCTTTTTTATCAGGGGGAAAAGACTGAAATCTCTATCCGACACAGTGTGGTATATCTGTTTCCATCATCAATATTTTTTAGCTGTCAAGACTTATCTTTGGTGGAAAATTAGGCAATGCTTTATGTTTGTGTATCAGTGGGTGGCTGAGATCTATGAAGATTGTCCTACTTGAGCAGTATACTGATTTGTTCTGTCGTTCAAACTTTCAACCATGAAGAGGTCATTTAAATGTCTGATTATTATCACAACCTCTTTTCAACACAGGATCTTGTCAACACATTTGAGATGGGGCTCTTGCTGAAATGTGTATGTAATCTTTATAGTTCTGTACATGCTGTACTCACAGTTGCACATATTTTATTTCACAACACTGCAGTATGGGATGCAGTGTTTAACGTTTTGTATACTGTAGAGATTTCAGAGGTTTATCATTTCAGTGAGTTACAGTAAGCCTGTTACCTATGCTGTACCAATAATACCGATTTAGGAGATACCACACCAGGTCTCAGGGATGGCTAACTCTGGAGATCCTGTCAGATTGCGACGTGAATGCGGTAGGCGAAGTCAAACGCAGGACACCGAGCTACTGGAAACGATACTTTACTAACAAAGTAACCAGAATACAAAACAACCTCCAAACAGGGAGGGGAATACCCGCACACTAGCAACTGCCGAACATGACGAGAACAATCACACACAACACACAATGAACGACAGAGGGTTAAATAGGGAATACAATACAACATAATAGGAAACAGGTGTACACAATCAAGACAAAACAAGTCAAACACAGAAACATAGATCGGTGGCAGCTAGTACTCCGGGGATGACGAACGCCGAAGCCTGCCCGAGCAAGGAGGAGGAGCAGCCTCGGCTGATTTCGTGACAGTACCCCCCCCTTGACGTGCGGCCCCAGCCGTGCGCCGACCCCAGCCTCGGGGACGGCCAGGAGGACGCGGAGCAGGGCGAGTCGGATGACTCCGGTGGAAGTCCCTCAACATGGAGGGATCTAGGATGTCTCTCCTGGGGACCCAGCACCGTTCCTCCGGACCGTACCCCTCCCACTCCACGAGATACTGCAGGCCCCCCGTCCGACGCCTCGAATCCAAGATGGAACGGACTGAGTACGCCGGAGCCCCCTCGATGTCCAACGGGGGCGGAGGAGCCTCTCGTACCTCACTCTCCTGGAGTGGACCAGCCACCACCGGCCTGAGGAGAGACACATGGAACGAGGGGTTAATGCGGTAATTAATGGGCAGTTGTAACCTATAGCATACCTCGTTCAATCTCCTCAGGACTTTAAATGGCCCCACAAACCGCCGACCCAGCTTCCGGCAGGGCAGGCGAAGGGGCAGGTTTCGGGTCGAGAGCCAGACCCGATCTCCCGGTGCATACACCGGAGCCTCACTGCGGTGGCGATCGGCGCTCGCCTTTTGCCGCCTGATAGCCCGCTGCAGATGGACATGCGCAGCGTTCCAGGGAATATATACCGACCACTCCTCTTGCCGGTCCTGGCAATACGACCTCAGAAACCTACCCACATCCTGGTTCACTCTCTCCACCTGCCCATTACTCTTGGGGTGAAAACCTGAGGTAAGGCTAATCGAGACCCCCAGACGTTCCATAAACGCCCTCCAGACCCTCCAGACTATATCCTCAGGCACCCCATAGTGCCGGAAGACGTGTGTAAACAGGGCCTCAGCAGTTTGTAGGGCAGTAGGGAGACCTGGCAGGGGAATGAGACGGCAGGCTTTAGAAAACCGATCCACAACGACCAAGATCGTAGTGTTCCCCTGGGAGGGGGGAAGGTCCGTGACAAAATCCACCGATAGGTGAGACCACGGCCGTTGTGGAACGGTTAGGGGTTGTAACTTCCCCCTGGGCAGGTGTCTAGGTGCCTTACACTGGGCGCACACCGAGCAGGAGGAAACATAAACCATCGCGTCCTTCGCTAAAGTTGGCCACCAGTACTTCCCACTAAGGCAGTGCACTGTCCGACCAATACCTGGATGACCAGAGGAGGGTGACGTGTGAGCCCAGTATATCAAACGATCGCGAACCTCGAGCGGCACGTACCTCCGACCCTCTGGACACTGTGGAGGAGTAGGATCGGAACGTAACGCCCGCTCGATTTCTGCATCAACCTCCCACACCACCGGTGCCACCAGACAAGACTCCGGGAGTATGGGAGTGGGCTCAATGGACCTCTCCTCTGTGTCATATAGTCGGGACAGGGCGTCTGCCTTAGCGTTTTGGGACCCTGGTCTATAGGTGAGCTTAAATACAAAGCGGGAGAGAAACATAGACCACCTTGCCTGGCGAGGGTTCCGCCTCCTCGCTGCCCGGATGTACTCCAGGTTACGATGGTCAGTCAGAATGAGAAAAGGGTGTTTAGCCCCCTCAAGCCAATGTCTCCACACCTTCAGGGCTTGAACCACAGCTAGCAGCTCCCTGTCCCCCACGTCATAATTGCGCTCCGCCGGACTGAGCTTCTTAGAATAGAAAGCACAGGGGCGGAGTTTAGTGGCATACCCGAGCGCTGAGACAGCACAGCGCCGATCCCAGCCTCGGAAGTGTCCACCTCCACCTGGAATGCCAAAGAGGGATCCGGATGCGCCAGCACCGGAGCCGAGGTAAACAGGTCCTTCAGACGTTTAAACGCCCTGTCTGCCTCAGCTGACCACTGCAGGCGCACCGGACCCCCCCTTAGCAGAGAGGTAATGGGAGCTGCTACCTGTCCAAAGCCCCGGATAAACCTCCGGTAGTAATTGGCAAAACCCAAGAAGCGCTGCACCTCCTTTACCGTGGTAGGAGTCTGCCAATTACGCACTGCAGAAACACGGTCAATCTCCATCTCTACCCCTGACGTGGACAACCGATGTCCCAGGAAGGAGATGGACTCCTGGAAGAACAGACATTTCTCCGCCTTCGCATACAGGTCATGCTCCAACAGTCTACCAAGCACTCGACGCACCAGGGACACATACTCGGCTCGTGTAGCGGAGTATATTAGAATGTCATCAATATACACCACAACACCCTGTCCATGCAAGTACCGGAAAATCTCGTCCACAAATGATTGGAAGACTGAAGGAGCATTCATTAAACCGTATTGCATGACGAGGTACTCATAGTGACCCGAGGTGGTACTGAATGATGTCTTCCACTCATCTCCCTCCCTAATGCGCACCAGGTTGTACGCGCTCCTGAGATCCAATTTTGTGAAGAATCGCGCCCCGTGTAATGACTCCGTCATACTAGCAATCAGAGGGAGAGGATAGCTGTATTTGATTGTGATCTGATTTAGACCACGGTAATCAATACACGGGCGTAAACCCCGATCCTTCTTCTTCACAAAACATAAACTTGAGGACGCAGGGGAAGTGGACGGCCGTATGTAACCCTGTCTCAGAGATTCGGTGACGTAGGTCTCCATAGCGGCCGTCTCCTCCTGAGACAGAGGTTACACGTGACTACGTGGAAGCGCAGCGCCTACTTGGAGGTCTATCGCACAATCCCCCTGTCGATGAGGTGGTAATTGAGTCGCCTTTTTCTTACTGAAGGGGAGTGCCAAATCGGCATACTCAGGTGGAATGTGCAAGGTGGGAACTTGGTTCGGGCTTTCCACTGTCGTTGCCCCTACGGAAACTCCTACACACCGCCCAGTACACTGATCAGACCATCCCTTGAGAGCTCTCTGCTGCCTTGAAATGTTGGGGTCATGAGATGTTAACCAGGGAAGCCCCAACACCACGGGAAACGCAGGAGTCAATCAAATACAAACGTAATATCTCCTCATGACCCTCCTGCGTTTTCATCCGGAGAGGCGCCGTGACCTCCCTAATCAATCCTGACCCCAAAGGGCGGCTATCTAGGGCATGAATAGGGAAGGGCACATCAACAGGTACGATAGCCAGTTCACCTATAAGTTAGGGATTCCTATCTATAAAATTCCCAGCTGCGCCTGAATCTACTAGCGCCTTATGCTGGGAGTGAGGAGAAACCTCGGGAAACACCACTTTAATACACATATGATCAGCAGAGAGCTCTGGGTGAGTTGGGTGCCTACTCACCTGGAATGACTCATCAGTGCGTCGCCCACTGCCTCAATTCCTAGGAGACCCTCCCCAGCACCGACCAGCAGTGTGTCCTCTGCGACCACAGTTGGTGCAGGGGACGGCCTCCCTCCTGGTCTCCCTCCTGGTCTCCCTAGCACCAGCACCCCCATGCTCCATAGGGGTCGGCTCGGAAGTGCTGGGGGATGGAATGGAGGGCCCCGAATCCGGACGTCCGCGGGTAGCCAACAGGGTATCCAGGCGAATCGACATGTCCACCAGTTGATCAAAGCTGAGGTTGGTGTCCCTGCAGGCCAATTCCCGACGCACGTCCATAGCTGACCGTAGCGGCGTCTATCCCACCCCACTCGGCGTTGGCCCACTCCAGCGCCTTGCCGGACAGACAGGAGATGAGGGCGGACACGCTCTCGTATCCCGAGGGCGCCGGGTGAATGGTTACTAGGTAGAGTTCAACCTGGAGTAGGAAACGCTGGCACCCGGCCGCTGTGCCATCATAAGCCCTCGGGAGCGAGAGCCGAATCCCACTGGACCCCGGAGGTGAAACGATGGGCATCGCCGATGGTGGTGGCATCGTTGGAGGGGGTATAGGTAGATCCCCTCTTTCCAATCGCTCAATGGTGTTCACCACCCGTTCCATGGCTGTGCCGAGAGCCTGGATCATGGCCGCTTGGTGTTCAACGCGTGCCTCCATAGATCCAGCTGGCACCGCCTCTCCTGCTGACTCCATGAGAGTGGTGTGTGATTCTGTCAGATTGCGACGTGAATGCGGTAGGCGAAGTCAAACGCAGGACACCGAGCTACTGGAAACGATACTTTACTAACAAAGTAACCAGAATACAAAACAACCTCCAAACAGGGAGGGGAATACCCGTACACTAGCAACTGCCGAAAATGACGAGAACAATCACACACAACACACAATGAACGACAGAGGGTTAAATAGGGAATACAATACAACATAATAGGAAACAGGTGTACACAATCAAGACAAAACAAGTCAAACACAGAAACATAGATCGGTGGCAGCTAGTACTCCGGGGACGACGAACGCCGAAGCCTGCCCGAGCAAGGAGGAGGAGCAGCCTCGGCTGATTCCGTGACAGATCCCTTCCATCTCCACTGAGTTAGGTAAATCTGCTTTTAGTTTTTTTGCACTTTACTTATGGAATAATCTTCAAAGTGCTCTAAAAGTGGAAGAGTTGGTGCCTCTAGGGCAATTCAGACTGCTGATTGAGGACCGTTTTTACTGATGAATGTGTTTGTTTTCTATGTTTTGCTTTTCATGTATAGTGATGTGTATAGTGTATATTAATGTGTATAGTGATGTGTATAGTGTATATTGATGTGTATAGTGATGTGTATATTGATGTGTATAGTGTATATTAATGTGTATAGTGTATATTAATGTGTATAGTGTATATTAATGTGTATAGTGTA
Source organism: Coregonus clupeaformis (assembly GCF_020615455.1). Lineage (NCBI taxonomy): Eukaryota > Metazoa > Chordata > Actinopteri > Salmoniformes > Salmonidae > Coregonus > Coregonus clupeaformis. The sequence continues at coordinate 40,251,611 of NC_059218.1, read as the reverse complement.
TATTAATGTGTATAGTGTATATTAATGTGTATAGTGATGTGTATAGTGTATATTGATGTGTATAGTGTATATTGATGTGTATAGTGTAAATTGATGTGTATATTGATGTGTATAGTGATGTGTATATTGATGTGTATAGTGTATATTGATGTGTATAGTGTATATTGATGTGTATAGTGTATATTGGTGTGTATATTGATGTGTATATGCCCTGGAGTTTGTCGGGTGAGGTTGTGTCTCTCTCTGGCGGGAGGTAAGCTTGGCTTATATGGCTTATATGGTGTTGAGTAAAGCTTAAACCATGTATTTAGATTGTAGGTAGTTATCGTAGGTTATTGTAGTTATCGTAAGTTATTGTAGGTAAGTATTGTATTCGGCTGAGCCCTGTGAAGCACGAGGCTAGCTAACCCACTACCTGGACTAGCTAGCGGGTAGCTACTGGTAACTATTAGCAACTGTGGATAGTTGTTTCACGCTTGAGAGTACCTGTAATTATGCCAGCTAGCTGCCTACCATTCAGCTGTTTTCTAACCTCATTGTCTGAAGCGTTGGCGTTAGGTAGTTAGTAGCTACTGTGCTCGAAATGTAGCTAGCTTGTTGCTACCTGGATAGCTAACTAAACAATAGCTGGAACGACCTAGCGAACAGACGCGAACTGGCTGAGTCGATTCAGTGGCTAGCTTTGCACTTGGCTGGCTAACAGTAGCTGCTAGGGGTAAGTTATAACCTACATTTGTGTTTTGTTTTTACATACTGGTAACCAGAGTCGTTCAAGGGAATTCGGGACATGGGTGACTAGTTAACGTTAGCTTGGCTCTCTCTGTGTGTTCGTGCCGTGGGAGGAGGTTTTTTTTCGTTGGCAGAGAGCAATGGCTAGCTAATATGCTAACTATTCTAGCTAACTAACTGGCTGAATAAGTTGACGACGGACTCGCTCAAGCTGTCGGGACTAACCCAGAACTTTACACAACGTTAGACACGGACACGAATGATCTGCTTGGCGTGTTGACACACTGGTGGTTTGTTGTGGCCGAGTATTGGTGCTAAACAGTGTTGTTGGAGGCTGGCATGCTAATTGGCTGTGGCGTCATAGGATTCGGTGCCCTGGATGGTTTTCACGGAAGAATACTGTACCAAGTTAGCTAGCTGAATAAACTAAGTTAGTCTATTCCTAGAAAACATTGAACCGCTGTAGTTTACAACAATTATAGTTTCTGAGGTGGAAGTTGGGAGAGTTATATTTGGGTGTTTCAGGGGAAACGCTCTCTCGCTTTCCCAGATGTTTAGTTCATTTCATTCCGATCTCCTTTGCATTATTGTAGCCATTTTCTGTAGCCTGTCAACTATGTGCCTGTCTATCCCTGTTCTCTCCTCTCCGCAGAGGCTATACAAACGCCTCACACCGCATGGCTGCTGCCACTCTAACCTGGTGGTCCCTGCACGCACGACCCACGTGGAGTTCCAGGTCACCGGCAGCCTCTGGAACTGCCGTTCTGCGGCCAACAAGGCAGAGTTCATCTCAGCCTATGCTACCCTCCAGTCCCTCGAGTTCTTGGCGCTGACGGAAACATGGATTACCACAGAAAACACTGCTACTCCTACTGCTCTCTCCTCGTCTGACCATATGTTCTCGCATACCCCGAGAGCATCTGGTCAGCGGGGTGCTGGCACAGGAATCCTCATCTCTCCCAAGTGGACATTCTCTCTTTCTCCCCTGACCCATCTGTCTATCTCCTCATCTGAATTCCATGCTGTCACAGTCACTAGCCCATTCAAGCTTAACATCCTTATCATTTATCGCCCTCCAGATTCCCTTGGAGAGTTCATCAATGAGCTTGACGCCTTGATAAGTTCCTTTCCTGAGGATGGCTCACCCCTCACAGTTCTGGGTGACTTTAACCTCCCTACGTCTACCTTTGACTCATTTCTCTCTGCCTCCTTTCCACTCCTCTCCTCTTTTGACCTCACCCTCTCACCGTCCCCCCTACTGACAAGGCAGGCAATACGCTTGACCTCATCTTTACTAGATGCTGTTCTTCTACTAATCTCACTGCAACTCCCCTCCAAGTCTCCGACCACTACTTTGTATCCTTTTCTCTCTCGCTCTCCTCCAACACTACTCACTCTGCCCCTACTCAGATGGTAATGCGCCGTCGCAACCTTCGCTCTCTCTCTCCCGCTACTCTCTCCTCTTCCATCCTATCATCTACCTCTGCTCAATCCTTCTCCCTCCAATCTCCTGATTCTGCCTCCTCAACCCTCCTCTCCTCCCTTTCTGCATCCTTTGACTCTATGTCCCCTATCCTCCCGGCCGGCTCGGTCCTCCCCTCCTGCTCCGTGGCTTGACGACTCATTGCGAGCTCAATGAACAGGGCTCCAGGCAGCTGAGCGGAAATGGAGGAAAACTAGACTCCCTGCGGATCTGGCATCTTTTCACTCCCTCCTCTCTACATTTTCTTCCTCTGTTTCTGCTGCTAAAGCCACTTTCTACCACTCTAAATTCCAAGCATCTGTCTCTATCCCTAGGAAGCTCTTTGCCACCTTCTCCTCCCTGCTGAATCCCTCCTCCCCCCCTCCTCCCTCTCTGTGGATAACTTCGTCAACCATTTTGAAAAGAAGGTTGACGACATCCAATCCTCGTTTGTTAAGTCAAATGACACCGCTGGTCCTGCTCACACTGCCCTACCCATGCTTTGACTTCTTTCTCCCCTCTCTCTCCAGATGAAATCTTGCGACTTGTGACGGCTTCCTCTCTTCTCCAGACCATTTCCGGAGACCTTCTCCCTTACCTCACCTCGCTCATCAACTCATCCTTGACCGCTGGCTATGTCCCTTCCGTCTTCAAGAGAGCGAGAGTTGCACCCCTTCTCAAAAAACCTACACTCGATCCCTCCGATGTCAACAACTACAGACCAGTATCCCTTCTTTCTTTTCTCTCCAAAACTCTTGAGCATGCCGTCTTTAGCCAACTCTCTTGCTATGTCTCTCAGAATGACCTTCTTGATCCATACCAGTCAGGTTTCAAGACTGGTCATTCAACTGAGACTGCTCTTCTCTGTGTCAAGGAGGCTCTCCGCACTGCTAAAGCTAACTCTCTCTCCTCTGCTCTCGTCCTTCTAGACCTATCTTCTGCCTTTGATACTGTGAACCATCAGATCCTCCTCTCCACCCTCCCCGAGTTGGGCATCTCCGGCGCGGCTCACTCTTGGATTGCGTCCTACCTGACAGGTCGCTTCTACCAGGTGGTGTGGCGATAATCTGTCTCCGCACCACGTGCTCTCACCACTTGTGTCCCCCAGGGCTCAGTTCTAGGCCCTCTCCTATTCTCGCTATACACCAAGTCACTTGGCTCTGTCATATCCTCACATGGCCTCTCCTATCATTGCTACACAGACGATACGCAATTAATCTTCTCCTTTCCCCCTTCTGATAACAAGGTGGCGAATCGCATCTCTGCATGCATGGCAGACATATCAGTGTGGATGACGGATCACCACCTCAAGCTGAACCTCGGCAAGACGGAGCTGCTCTTCCTCCTGGGGAAGGACTGCCCGTTCCATGATCTCGCCATCACGGTTGACAACTCCGTTGTGTCCTCCTCCCAGAGTGCAAAGAGCCTTGGCATGACCCTGGACAACACCCTGTCGTTCTCAGCAAACATCAAGGCGGTGACCCGATCCTGTAGGTTCATGATCTACAACATTCGCAGAGTACGACGCTGCCTTACACAGGAAGCGGCACAGGTCCTAATCCAGGCACTTGTCATCTCCCGTCTGGATTACTGCAACTCGCTGTTGGCTGGGCTCCCTGCCTGTGCCATTAAACCCCTACAACTCATCCAGAACGCCGGAGCCCGTCTGGTGTTCAACCTTCCCAAGTTCTCTCACGTCACCCCGCTCCTCCGCACACTCCACTGGCTTCCAGTTGAAGCTCGCATCTGCTACAAGACCATGGTGCTTGCCTACGGAGCTGTGAGGGGAACGGCACCACCGTACCTTCAGGCTTTGATCAGTCCCTACACCCAAACGAGGGCATTGCGTTCATCCACCTCTGGCCTGCTGGCCCCCCTACCTCTGCGGAAACATAGTTCCAGCTCAGCCCAGTCAAAACTGTTCGCTGCTCTGGCACCCCAATGGTGGAACAAGCTCCCTCACGACGCCAGGACAGCGGAGTCACTCACCACCTTCCGGAGACACTTGAAACCCCACCTCTTTAAGGAATACCTGGGATAGGATAAAGTAATCCTTCTACCCCCCCCTTACCCCACCCCAAAAAAAATAAAAATAATAATTGTAAAGTGGTTGTCCCACTGGCTATCATAAGGTGAATGCACCAATTTGTAAGTCGCTCTGGATAAGAGTGTCTGCTAAATGACGAAAATGTAAATAGTGATGTGTATAGTGTATATTAATGTGTATATTGATGTGTATATTAATGTATAATGATGTTTATACAGGGCTCATCTGTGAAAGAGACCTTGGCCTCGGCATGACTCCCTGTCAAAATAAAGGTTAAATAAATAAATGTTCATGTCAAATTATTACATCAGTAAGCTGAAGCAGTAACAACTTCTGTTACGGTGCTTTTCAAAGGGCTATCATTCTTCTTCTCTTAAATAATAATAAATAATGCTGAAGGGAATAATTGCAGTAAGAGAATATTCTGGGTACAAAATGACTCATAGATTATTAATTTACCAGATGAGAAATAGTCTCAGCTTTTCCATATTTCACACTCATCAGCGTGTCTGTCACTGCCTTTCTGAGGGCAGGAAGAAATGGCCGTATCAACGTGAAGGATTATAAAAGGAATATGACTGGATCACGGTAAATGCATTAACAATAGGAGGTGAAAAGGGAATGCCACATGAAAGCTATAGGGGAATCCAAGCCTCAGACTCATGACGACTGCAAGTGGAAGTCCACAGCCTTTCTCTCTAAAGGACAGGGTGGACGGTGGCCTTGAGGCTGGTACTGAGTCACCCTGGGAAATGCAAAAGGACCAAGTTCTCTCTCTACTCTGCTTCTTTTTCTTTTGTCGAAATGGTTAACGGTTGGTTCTGGAATGATATGCAATGGTCGTTGAGCATTATGAAACCCTTTTGTCTATAGTTGATTTGGAGACTATATTGTGCCAGTTGGATTGTACTAGCTATGCATATTTCTTACCTAGTGATTCAACATTGTAGATTTGTAAATATGCCAGATGATAATTGTTTTATTGTTGATGACAGCGTTTGACAGGGCTCTCTTGATTTGATGGACAGTTCTCTCTTGATTTGTTTAATATCTGTATACCTCTAAACCTCTCTCTCTCTGTTACACACAAATCATCCCATAGTCAATTATACTATTTTTGATCTTAGGAGTTTAATACATATAATAGGCAGGGGACATTTATTCATATAGGCAAAATGTTTGTATTTTCTTTTACAAAACACCCAAGCACACAGAAGCATGCACATGCCCACATGCCCACCCCACTGATCTCTGCTTGTGGTCCTGGACCCTCTGCCTGTGGGTCACTAGGATGTCTCTGAGGGCCCTTGGCCTGTGGGTCACTAGGATGTCTCTGAGGGCCCTTGGCCTGTGGGTCACTAGGATGTCTCTGAAGGCTCTTGGCCTGTGAACTGGCTATTAGTGGGGCTTTAGCTCGATGGTTGCCATATGGTAATAAACTCCAGGCAGTCTCCAGTTACTGCTCTGTGATGTGGAGCCTTTGTCCTCGTGCTGTGTTTCCACAGTGCCTCATGAGGACGCTGGAATGAAAGTTTCCTGGACCTCGAGCCTTCCTGAGCAGCCTTCCTGAGCCAGGTTCTCTGAGCCAGGTTCTATCAAAACTGAGAGAATGGAAATAGTGTTCCAGTTTCCAGGCAGAAACCATCTCAACCTTCTGAGTCCATTCAGAGAGTTTTATAGACACTCAAAACAGATAACTGTCGTTTCAACCCCTGTCAATTGATGAATGGCATTCTTATGTGAACCACTCTGTTGTGGAGAAAAGTACATCTTGGGCAGAAACTGACAGCTGCTAAACACATGCCTGACACTCAGGAAGAATGAATCACAATAACCACTGTGTATAAGCCCATTTAGTAGATAAAAATGTACATGGCACAGGGTCATTGTACAGCAGCCTTTGTGCATTGTACCGGACAGTACGGTTTCCAATATTTTCACACATGCAGGAAATGTCTGCTCTTGCACAGCTTGGATAAGTAATTGCCCTGCTTGTATAATACTCCACATTTTAGTGTCTTTTCAATAAATAAAATATTCCTAGTGGCTGATATTCTACCCAGAAGCAGGACTGGAGCCCACTGGTCCACACTGATTATAATGAGCAGGATTAGGGGGACAGAGGGGCAAAAATATACAACTGGAGATTTGGGAACCATTTTAGGGCTGCAAAGCAAGTATTCACAGACAGTTTTGGCAATCTAGGTAAGAAAACAATTTAGCCATTGATCTTAGTATGTTCTGTCTCTAAAGCTTTATGAGAGTATGATTCATAGAATGACACCTCCCACTGTGCTAAAGCTGTGGTAAAATGTCTTTCCCCTGTTCAGACAGTAAAACATGAAGTTATTACCCACTAAGGGGTGTCAGGGGAAAGCTACTGGGCAAGCTGAATGGATTTGTTATGGGCATTAAAAATACCCTGGAGACAACAAATAAATATTCCAAGTAGAAAACAGTTATTTTCTTTTTTGAGCAAAGGTCGTGCTGGGAGCTGGAATGCACATTACCCTAAGTATGGTTTTAACAGAAGAACGGGCTAAACTCACTAGTATTTTTCAGTGGAATATGAGGCCAAATAGGATAGAGATTGTAGAAATGGTTTTGGACAGACCTGACTAAAGACCCGCAATGGGACACATTAAGATTCTAACAAAGAAAAACGGACGTCAGTGTGCTGCTAACAGTGTATCTTCCTCCACTAACCCTGTCCCCATACCGGGCTCGAACCAGTGATCCTCTGTTCGCAGACACACGTGATCGCCTTCCTTGACAACGTACCAACCGTTTAAGCTATCGAAAAATATCTCTCCCCGCGGACATAGATGGAACCAACCATGTTGCTATGGAGCTGAGGGTGGCATCAGGAGTATGCAGTGTGTAAGCCGGGCGCTAGGCTGCAGATGAGCGCTATGCCATGGAAGAAGGGATCAGTCAGGGGGAAGAGGAGGATCAGGAAGACGACGACACCCAGCAGGTAGAAGAACAGCATCAAGCAGCAGTGTGGATGCTCCAGGGCTGAGCCGATAGGAGGGAGGCCCATGCTGTTACAGAAGGAGTGGCACAGCACTGGCCCCACCAAATGGCCTGAGGAGAGAGACCAAAAACACACCAAGATGGACAGATATAACAGTGTGACAGAGAGAAAAACATTCCGATTTAAATTGAAAGATTGCACCCACAGGTATTCGTCCTGGTTCTTTCACGGGACTTCCTAATTGGCCTAGTAGTAAAGGTATATTTTAACGGTAAACATTTATTACCTTTTAATGTGGAAGGAAATTAACACAATCAGTCGTGATGTTTTTTCATCTGATTGTCAAACAAATCACTTCAAAAAAGTAAAGTAGGCTACTTGTGCACGTTCCTCCAGCATCCAAACAGTGCACTGTGCACCTGTGATTTTGATGAACGGAAAGAGACATCTGTTACAAAACACCAAAAAGTGTAATGACACACTTTTGTAGCCTGAATTAATTTATGCTTCTTGCTGACAGATTGACCTTTTTTGTACAAATTAAAGTCGGCACAACTGAAAAGGGGCTGAAATACAGATGCAAATACAGCTGTATGTGTCTGTACCGAGCTCACTGGCGCCGGAAACTGAAGGCCAAATTGAAAGAATGTTGCAAGTTCGCTAGTGGCAGGACCCAGTTGATACAATGTTGCAAGTTCTATATCGTGGAGCTCCGCCCCATAGGGGAGCTCTGCTCCTAATGGTTTACCCTCTGCCCTAAGGCAGCAGCAGCCTGAGACAAAATTATGCACACACCTACAGCCAATAGGAGTACAGGTGTCCCTATAAGAGGGGGTGCCTCCCCTCAATCAGCCTCCCTTTTTCTTCAGCGACTGGATGACTAGACTGAAGAGCCAAGAAGAGACGAAGCACGAAGACTCAGGGACGAAAACGCCATTGATATTCCAGTCATCAACGTCGTCTAAATGAGCACACCGGGAGATTTTCCACCCCCAAAAGCTCTTTTCAGAGCTCAGTGCAGATGCACTTCCATGGCGGCGGTGACCACCACGACTTATGTTTCGTGTGTTTGGGATCCCAGCATGCCAAGGAAGGCGTCTGCAGTCCCCCGAATTGCGCCTCCTGCGCCTCCTTTCTTTAGAGGAGAGGAAGCAGCGTTGGGCGTTTTCAGGAGGACATCCCCCTTGAGGATGTGTTGTCGATACTAGCCTCTGCTTCAGAGGCGTCGTCCGACGGCGCAGACTCTCGGGGAAGATGGGGATTTTGAGGAAGGGTCTGGCATTCCAATGGAACAGTCGGACCCCGTCCCTCATACTTTCAAGCCCCCTTTCCTTTGGAGAGCGAGAGGGCTTGTAGTCCCTATAGCGAAGGGGGATACGAGCTCTGAGAGATCAGAAGCTCTCTCTTTCGCTGCAGCCTCTCTGAGAGCGGATTTTCCGGGTCTCATTGAGAGAGCTGCTCAATGGCTGGCAATAGAGCTGCCCCCTCTTCCCTCCGCACCGGAGGTTGATATGATGGAGGGCGGTCCTTATTCCAGGCCAAGGAAGGCGGCAGAGCCAGTGGCTCCTGCCATGCCTTCTTTGGCTAGGTACGTTGGAGGCTCGTGGGAGGCACCTTTAGCGGCGCGTTTGCCTGTAAAAGCGTATCTCCCATTCACGAGAGTGGAAGGAAGGCTTCAGGGTCAGGGAATCCCCAGGTTAGAGAGCGCCATGGCGGCGTATCTCGTACCGGGTTCGAGCCCTTGGCCCTCTTCCAAGAAGGCCACGTTGCCATCCCAGAAGGACCGACTCACAGCGTCGCTGTTAGAGAAGTCTTTTGGGTTGGGAGCCCAAGCTGTAGCAGCAGCTAACAACATTGCCCTCTTGGCGGCCTCTCTGTCCCGTTTAACCACGGGTAAGACAGAGATGGCACCGGAGGAGGTGGAGGAGGCGTCCAGAATTTCTGGCGCCATACTCCACCTTACACAGGCGTCCGCAGTCTGCGCAGGGAGATCCATGGCCACTTCGGTGGTCGGGGAACGACACCTCTGGTTGTCTTTGACTTCCATGAAAGAGGCAGACAGGACGTCTCTCTTGAACGCCCCCCTCTCTGACGACGGCCTCTTTGGGGTCGCAGTCAAGGAGGCGACGGAGCGTTTTTCGAAGTTGGAGGAGGAGAAGAAGCAGTTGGCCAAGCACCTGCCGTTGGCAGGACGACTCGGCCCCCCTCCTCCCCAAAGGCCATCTACCTCCGCCCCTCTAAGTAGACCGGGATCTACGACGAGGCGGCGTAATCGGCGTCATCCGGCGGCCACGAGCAGCAAGGGAGCGGGCTCGGCCCTCCCAGCAGCTACGGTAGCCCCACTACAGCCGGCGAGGGAGGTGACGAGGACGCCGACCTGGCCCTCCAAGGGAGGCAAGAGGAGGCGTACGTGACGGGACGCGGGGGAGAGGATGGAGGACGCATCGATGGTGTCGAACGCGCCCACTGTTTTCCCCCCCACCCTTCGGTTGAAGGGACGGGTGCTGATGTAAATGCTTTTGTTGATGTGTTTAATAAAGAGTTGGCTCCACCTGACTTTGTCAAAAAAGAGCCTCTTTTCCATAATACGTCCGAGAGCGTTCAAATCTCACCCTCTCTTCCTTACCACTTCTAAGAGCCGTTCAGCCCACCGAGGGTGCGTTGCTGAACAGGCACTAAGAGTAGGTATCCAGAAGACCTCAATCAGGTCGTCACATCACACTTCACGTATAAGAAGTGCTTTACATAGAAGGCAGCAGTCCCGGTCAGATTCTGACATGAGGACGCAGCCGCTATTTGGGGATGGCGCACTAGTACAGACTAAGGTCTCCACTAGTACGAGCCAGACCCATGCTGCGTTCACGGAGGGCCCGTACCGCGGTCACCAAGGTGCCCAGAGTATCGGCGCCCCAGGCATTGTAACACAGCAGCTATCTGGGGACGGCGCATTATCGCAGACCAAGGTCTCGGTTAATGCGATTCAGACCCATGCTACGTTCACGGAGGGCAGGATTACTAGCGTTATGGGTATAACCAAAGTATCAGCTCCCCTGACAGAACGAGCCAGTACTCACCACACTGAGCGTGAATCAACCCACCAGGGGTGCAGAGTTGAACACACACAGAAGGTGAAAGTTAAGAAGGTATCAAGGCGCCGCCTTGTTTTACCTCATAGAGACCTCATACTACAGACTTCTAGGAGTACTGTAGTGAAGGGGCTCTGATAGCGAATTGCAGTCACCTAAGATGACGCAATCGCTTGTTGGGGATGGTGCCCTGCCGCAGGCTGTGGCCTCGGTCAGTGCAATTCAGACCCGCGATGCGTTCAAGGAGGGCAGGAATACGACGGTTACGGGTTTAACCGACATCCCTACTCCTCTTTCTTTCTCAGAACGCATTTCCTCTCCCTTTCACGGGAGGCCCACCTTGGGCTGTTCCACCACTTCAATGTTGGGGAACAGTGGCGGTAAGGGCCATAGAGGAATACAGGTCCTTCCTACTGGATGCACCACAGCTTCGCGCCCAGCCACTTTCTCAGCATTGCTGGCAGTGGCGAAGAAGCTGCACCCTCTCACGCTGGCTAGAACAGACGTTGCAGAAGGGTTATGCTCTCCAATTCCACCGGACCCCACCCCGTTCAGGGGAGTGGTGGAGACGGTGATGAAAACGCCAGACAAAGTGGCCGCTCTGATGACAGAGATTACGGAACTTTTGGCGAAGGAGGCGGTGACAGTAGTTCCCCGGGAGCAAAGGAACAAAGGGCTATATTCGCCTTATTTCCTAGTGCCCAAAAAGACGGGGGGAGTGAGGCCGATTTTTGGATTTACGCATTCTCAACGAGAGCATAACCAAACGGCCCTTCCGAATGCTAACGACAAAACGTCTGCTGGAATGTGTCCAGAGAGGGGACTTTTGTACGAGCATAGACCTAAAGGACGCGTACTTTCATGTGCTGGTTCAGCCGCGTCACAGGAAGTTTCTGCGGTTCGCCTTTCAAGGGGTGGCGTACGAATACACGAGGATGCCATTTGGGTACGCCCTGGCACCTCGCACATTTTCCAAGTGTGTGGAGGCGGCATTGGAACCATTGCGTCGTCAGGGAATACGGCTACTAGCCTACCTGGACGACCTACTGGTTCTCGCCCCGTCAGCAGAGCTGGCGATCACTCACACAACACAGACAGTGATGCATCTCACAAGTCTGGGGTTCGCTGTGAATTGGAAAAAGAGCGCGCCCTGGCCCACTCATCAGATTGTCTACCTGGGGATACAGCTAGACACTGTGAGGATGAGGGCTCGAATCTCGGACCCCCGAAGGGTAGCCTTGTTGCTAGCCCTAAGGAAGTGTCGTCCGAATCACACGGTGACGGGCGCTTGTCGATCATGTCACTTTTGGGTCTCATGTCGTCAGCCCACTCTGTGGTTCCGCTGGGACTCCTGCACATGCGCAGGACGCAGCGATGGTTCGCCTAACTAAGACTAGACCCATTGCGTCAACGTCATCGGTTGGTGGTGGTTCCCCTCTCGCTCAATGCAGACCTAAACTATTGGAGAAACTTCGCGGCGTTCTCACGCACGGAGTCCCGATAGGAAAGGTGTCCTCTCACATCCCAGTATTCACGGATGCGTCCCTGACGGGATGGGGAGGGACATGTCAGACACAAGCGATAGGAGGTGTGTGGCCTCAATCAGGTCGTCACATCAACCTCCTGGAGTTGGAAACGGTTCGACTGGTTCTGACCCACTTCGCGTCTACCCTTCGGGGTCGCGATGTGCTGGTCTGGTCAGACAACCGGACCACAGTAGCCCACATAAATCGCCAGGGTGGAGTCAGGTCGCCTGCTCTCCATCGGGCGGCAGAGGAATTGTGGCTGTGGGCTCACGAGCACCTTCGCTCATTGAGAGCAGCACACATTCCGGGCTACTTGAACGTAGGAGCAGACCTCATGTCAAGAGGGGGTCCTCGAGACGACGCAGTGGTGTCTGCATCCAGACATTGTTCTCCAGATTTGGGAACAATTCGGGAGAGCCGAGGTGGACCTATTCGCGTCACGCGTGAACGCGCAATGTCCTCTGTGGTTCTCTCTGAGGGAACAGGACGAACCGCCACTGGGAAGGGACGCCTTTGCGCACCAACCGTGGCCGAGAGTTCTCCTGTATGCATTCCCTCCGCTGTCCTGCATTCTCCCACTGCTAGCCAGGGTGAGGTCAGGGGGCTGTCAGTGATACTGATAGCGCCCGATCGCCCGGGGCTCTGTGGTTTGCGGAGATGAGTCAGATGTTGATTGCGCCACCTTGGCCAATTCCACATCGACGGGACGCGTTGTCTCAGGCGGCTGGCACGATAGGGAAATTGCCCATAATCGGCCAACCACTGAAGGCCTGGCTGCTGAGAGGGACAGGCTAGAGCGCCGTGGGTTATCTGATGCAGTGATCAGGACCATACAGGGTTCACGTGCCAGTTCCACTTCTAAGATGTATGCCAGTAGATGGAACGTGTTTTCACGATGGTGTGTCACACAAGGTGTGGACCCCATGAGCTGTCAGGTGGAGAGTATTCTCTCTTTTCTGCAGCTCATGTTTGATAAGCAAAAATCGCCTGCCACGATTAGTGTTTGCAGCAGCGATTTCAGCTTGTCATGAGGGTTTTGGCAGAGACAATGTCTTTAGTCACCCTCTAGTGAAACGCTTCCTATTAGGAACGCGGCGACTTAGGCCAACACCTAGAGTCACGCTTCCTCAGTGGGATTTGGCTTTGGTACTCGAGCGCTATGTAAGTCGCCGTTCGAGCCATTGAATCAAATACCCCTCAAGATGCTGTCTATCAAGACAGCACTGTTGCTCGCTTTGACTACAGCTAAGCGGGTCAGTGATTTGTGTGCTCTTTCGACGAGACCTGACTGCCTGGCCATCAATGGTGACCTGAGCAGAGCAGTGTTACGTCCCTAACCCGGCATTTGTGCCGAAGGTTATTAAGAGTTCATATAGGTCACAGACCGTGGAGCTGTGGGCTTTTTCTCCTCCTCCTCATAGAGAGAGGAGTGAGGAGAAGCTCCATCGCCTGTGCCCGGTACGCGCTTTGGCATGTTACGTCGAGCGCACAGCAGCGATTAGGTCATCGCCTCAGTTGTTTGTGTGTCACGGTGCGGCTGCACTAGGTAGACCACTTTCAAAACAGAGGCTGTCTCACTGGCTTTGTGAAGGCATTGAGACAGCTTATGAGGTAGCAGGGCGGCAATTGCCTCAGGGTATCAGAGCTCACTCCACTCGTGGAGTAGCGGCTTCTACTGCCCTTTTTAGAGGAACAGGAGTAGAGGATATCTGTAGAGCAGCATCCTGGTCGACGCCGTCTCCATTTATCCGTTTCTATCTCTTAGATATGTCTTCTAATTCTCTGGCTCGATCTGTACTCAGCGTGGCTGAAGGGAGATCTTGAGCAAGAAAGAGAGGAGAAGCAGGACTGTGGACTCAGGTTTCCATCAGGTCCGCTTTGGTTAGGAAGACGTGTTTTTGACAGATGTGTTTTCTAACTCTTTGGCTCGGTCTGTACTCAGCATAGCTGAAGGGAGATCTGGAGCTAGGAAGAGAGGGAAAAGCAGGACTATGGACTGGGTTTCCATCAGGTCCGCTTTGGATAAGAAAACATATTTTGTGACATGAATCCTGACTGACAGGATCAGTACAGTAGAGGCATGCGTTGATTAACAGAATGTGAGGTCATCTATCTGCTTGTTCAGTTAGTATGACTCATGTTTTTGTTCCTGCCCACTAATCTCTGGGATTCCATTGAGTGAGTGAGGCGGTCTACCGCGTTCATAATGTAGAGTGACACTTGATGTCATTCCATTAGTGGTCGGTAGTGTTTTCACAGGATATTGAGGCACATCTATCTGCTAGTACAGATTAGTATGGCTTCTATTCTGGTGATCTGCCCACTAGTCATTGGCATTGCCATTGGACTAGGTGGGGCGGGTTTTTTAACCGATGACGCGGTATATTGTGACGCCCGTAGGGGTTTTTAGTTGCAGTACTGCGGGACTCGGTTGCAGCCATTGCTAGGCTTGACTTTCTCGTTTCGATGGGAAGTGTTAGGCTCGGCAGGGAGTACATTTTGGGAGCGCTACGCTCCGCCTTAAACCATTAGGAGCAGAGCTCCCCTATGGGGCGGAGCTCCACGATATAGAACGATTAGTTACCGGAGTGTAACTCCAGTTCTATGAGTGGAGCGGAGCCCCATAGGACTTAAGGCCCTGCCGACCCTCTCTAGTCTCGCTGAAGAAAAATATCTTGGGAGGCTGATTGAGGGGAGGCATCCCCTCTTATAGGGACACCTGTACTCCTATTGGCTGTAGGTGTGTGCATAATTTTGTCTCAGGCTGCTGCTGCCTTAGGGCAGAGGGTAAACCATTAGGAGCAGAGCTCCCCTATGGGGCTCCGCTCCACTCATAGAACTGGAGTTACACTCCGGTAACTAATCGTTCGCTAGTGGCTGGACCCAGTCGATACAATGTTGCAGGTTCGCTAGTGAAAGCTCAAGACAGACAGAGAGAAAGGCAGACAGGCAGAGTAGATAGATGAATGCGATTGAAAGAACCTAACCCAACTTTCACTGGTTAAAACCATGACAGAGAGGTGAGGTTGTTCTTTTCATTTGGAATAAGCTTTTATTTTGATATTTACCACTGTAGCAGTAAAAAATACGAAAAATAATAATAAGATAATGGTTAAAATCGAGCCCCCCCCCCCACAGTTAGACTTTTGTTGCATTTAGGGGAGCTCATGTCTCATTTGACAGCACAGAATGCAGTCACGTGTGCTCATCTGTACATGTGTACACAGACACACATTCACCTGTCCTGATGAATATGAAGGCAGTGTAGGCACCAAACACTGAGGTGTAAGTGAACTGGAACACTACGGGGAATACAGAATTACATCATCACTGTAATTCACTAACAGGACACTGCACATGCTTTTACGATTAATTGGGGAGGGGAGGGGGTATATTTGCATTTGATTGTGTGTTTGTGTATTAAAAGTGTCTGGTTTCAAGGTTTCTGTAAATGTTTGTATGCCTTACATGCAGAGAGCAGGAGAACTGGCAGAGTGTCTTCTTTGAGTTGCAGCTGTTCAATAACATGGTGAAAATGGGCTGCAATGGTTGATGTGAGACAGAGATGGAAACCGTAACAATGGTGTTAATGTCAAGCAGAAGTTGTCAAATAACCTAGGCCTGTCTACTAACGTCTGCATTGCCCTACCCACGCCAAAGAAGAGAGGAGCGATGAAGATGGCAGCGGTGGGTCCAGTGCAGGGTACTAGCGTGGGCAGCATACAGGCCCGGAACACCAGCTCCTCAGTCAGTGGTGCGACCACCTGGTTCCCCAGCCACACCAGGTCCCCCCCACACACCACCCAGGACCTTGGGACTGCAGCAGGGTGAGTATCGTGATGGGTGCAACAAACAACATGCACTCATGCTCATGTCAACACCCACCCACACTGCACAGACTCACTCACACCAGGCCAACTCTGGGGGACATACACACCAACACTAGCAAGAGCATGCTCACAGACATATTGACACTTATACATGCTTGATATAACTCACCGAGGCTTGATTTAATTTATGTGGGGTTATCCATAGCTGACTGGGTCAAGGGCCAAGAAAAAACACCTGAGAGAAGAGTTAGGAGGATGTACTTGTGACCACAAAAGTTGATCAGTGCATAATTGAATAGCAGTATACCAGTAACATACCAGTCAATACCAGTCATCCTGATTTTTGTTTCAGATTTAAAATAGTTATGTTGACATAGTAGATTTTAGATTCAGAGTGTGTGTGTGTGTGGGGGGGAAATCTAATGTAAAACAGGCCCACTACCATGGTGAGAATGAGGGGTAACGTGGCAGCTGGCACAAAGCCCTCCAGTCCAATGCCCATCATAGCCCACTGGGAGGGGCCCAGCATAAGAGGGAGAGAAGACAATATGAATAGAAATATAGCCTTCAATAAGCCTACTGTACTCATTTCCCACCTACCCAGGAATTTCAGACTCAACTCAAGTGAAGTATGAGTATTACACATAGATCTGCACAAAGACTACAATATTGTAGAGTAGCTACATTAACACTAATCAATAACTTAATTGCAACTTTGAAAAACATGATGGATGTTGAGGTTTGGTTCTCCTATCTCTGCAATTTACCGTGACGCCCACCCAATCTGCCCAGCGTCTTTTAATCACACTGGGATGATCCCGGTGTACACACACACACACACACATACACACACAGACACACACCCAGAGAGACACACACAGGCCGTTAAGCAAATAATGCGCTTTTCTATAGCACTAGTACGCAACATTAGACTATTGACAGACTTCTGTGTCCCAGTCCACACAGTTACCTTGGTAACTTGCCCCACCATAGGTATAAACTGCCGACGTAAGAAAAGTAAACAGTATAGAATGGACACCCTGCATACTCCATCCAGCGCCAACAAACTATCAACAAACTTGCAACATTGTATCAAAATTCTTATTTACAATGAGGACGGTGATTGGGAGTCCCATAGGGAGGCGCACCCCAGCCAAACCCGGACGACGCTGGGCCAATTGTGCGCCGCCCTATGGGACTCTCAATCACCGCCGGATTGTGATACAGCCTGAAATCGAACCAGGGTCTGTAGTGACGCCTCTATCGCGAGCTACAGAGCCTTAGACCGCTGCGCCACTCGGGAGCCCTGACATGAGCGTGCACCTGGGTTGTTTCAGTAAACTCTCTTATGTCAGATGGTGTCCAGCTCAAGGTTTCGGTAAACTCTCTTATGTCAGATGGTGTCCAGCTCAAGAGGATTATCGGTAGCCTACTGTATAATAGCTTCATAATAGCTCCTGTCCAGGTTCTGTATTTTGTGATGACTCTGACCTCTGCTGGTCATTACACGTATCACATTCACTTTCAGTAGAAATGTTAGGGTCTGAAAGATATACAAAAAACGATATTTTGAGTCAACACAATAATGGTAATAATAACAATATACTTTGACTATGGACTGCCATGTCTTCTGGGCGTTAAAAGCATGTTAAATTATCCACAGCAAAGAAGAAATAACTAGCAAAAGCCAAATGATTGAATTAGTGGATAGAAATCAGTTATTTGTAGTTTTAAGGAGATATGTAAAGTAGATAGTACACTACATGGCCAAAATAATGTGGACACCTGGTCGTCGAACATCTCATTCCAAAATCATGGGCATTAATATGGAGTTGGTGCCCCCTTTGCTGCTATAACAGCCTCCACTTTTCTGGGAAGGCTTTCCACTAGATGTTGGAACATTGCTGCGGGGACTTGCATTAGGCCTGGCTCGCAATCAGCGTTCCAATTAATCCCAAAGGTATTTGATGGGGTTGAGGTCAGGGCTCTGTGCAGGCCAGTCAAGTATTTCCACACCGATTTCGACTAACCATTTCTGCATGGACCTCGCTTTGTGCACGGGGGCATTGTCATGCTGAAACAGAAAAGGGCCTTCTCCAAACTGTTGCCACAAAGTTGGAAGCACAGAATCGTCTAGAATGTCATTGTATGCTGTAGCGTTAAGATTTCCCTTCACTGGAACTAAGAGGCCTAGCCTGAACCATGAAAAACACTCCAGTCGACGCTTGGCATTGCGCATGGTGATCTTAGGCTTGTGTGCGGCTGCTCGGCCATGGAAACCCATTTCATGAAGCTCCGGACGAACAGTTATTGTGCTGACGTTGCTTCCAGAGGCAGTTTGGAACTCGGTAGTGAGTGTTGTAACCGAGGACAAATGATTTTTACGCGCCACACGGTTCAGCACTCGGCGGTCCCATTCTGTGAGCTTGTGTGGCCTACTACTTCGCGGCTGAGCCATTGTTGCTCCTAGACATTTCCACTTCACAATAACAGCACTTACAGTTGACCGGGGCAGCTCAAACAGGGCAGAAATGTGATGAAACTGACTTGTTGGAAAGGTGGCATCCTATGACGGTGCCACATTGATAGTTACTGAGCTCTTCAGTACGGGCCATTCTACTACCAATGTTTGTCTATGGAGATTGCACGGCTGTGTGCTCGAGTTTATACACCTGTCAGCAACGGATGTGGCTGTCAATGTGCCCTTGAGCAAGGCACTTAACCCTAATTGCTCCTGTATGTGGCTCTGGATAAGAGCATCTGCAAGAGCCACCCCTGGCTAGTACTGTAATAATGAAAGGTATCTGTTATCAGTCACCAACCAGAGGTCGCCCATATAGTATATTATAGGGAACATGTAAAGCTGTGATGGTACAGCAGCATTGTGACTTGAGATGAGGTCAAATTAAACGCTAAAGTGTTGGACATGCCTTAAATCCCTCCTGTTTATAGCCAGCTTCCACTCCAGAAAGAACCAAATGCTGTTGGCCTTTGGTTATGCACTCATTCATTAGGCAACAGAAATAACATGCAATGATTACACACAGAGAATCAAAACAAACATAAATCACAGTAATAAAACCACCATGTAATAATAGTATAATATAGCAATGATTAAAACAGACATTAAAAGATGGACACCATGATAGCAGATTTCCATTTGCCACGTGGTCTCCAGTTTGTGAAAATGGATTTACTTCACCCTGTCCTCAAAAGCATCCTTATTTTTTACCTACATAGTGTTTGTGTGTATGGGCCCAATGAGGTCTAAATCTGATTTCTGACGGATAGATGATACAAAAAGACTCTGGTTTAGCTGTCACAATGCGTCTCTTATTTCACATTGTCATCATCAACAGTCAGCAGTGTGACTAGGAACCATAAAGGTCATAAAGGATATTATAAACTGGGTGGTTTGAGCCCTGAATGCTGATTGGCTGACAGCCATGGTATATCAGACCATATACCATGGGTATGACAAAACATTTATTTTTACTGCTCTAATTACGTTGGTAACCAGTTTATAACAGCAATAAGGCATCTCAGGTGTTTGTGGTATATGGCCAATATACCACGGCTAAGGACTGTATCCAGGCACTCCGCGTTGCGTCGTGCATAAGAACAGCCCTTAACGGTGGTATATTGGCCACATACCACACCTCCTCGGGCCTTATTACTTAAGTAATATAGTCAACCATAGTTGAAAGAACATCCATGATTTCTTTCAATCACAATGTGTGTTTAAACAGTCTGATACATACAATCATCAGTTTTATGCCTTACAATGTGAACCACATTTTTATATTAAGATGTTTCCACTTCTGTGCATATCGGTGAATAACAATTGTGAGTTTATTTATTTTTTTTTTTTTTTTGGGGGGGGGAACTATTCATTCAGCACAAAACTGTCTTACTCACTCAATTATGGGCATAGGTGAAGATTTTAAAAATGTCAGTCAGTTCTTGAAGATCCCGCCACCTCCACCAGCATATTTTCCTGTTCTGTCAGAAGCACCCCAACTTCAACCCTGTACTGTTAATCTACGCATGGGCCTCTGGGGGTGAGAGGAGGGGGCAGGACAGTCTTAACAGCATCCTCCTCCAGACTGCCTCACTGGGGTGCTGTCAATCTTCAGGTTGTGCTTCTCTCCTCCTGCTGTGGCCCCGGGCCCCATGCGCTTCTTAATCTCAGCCGCCATGGTCATGAAGGATTGCTCCACGTTAGTTGCGTCCTTAGCACTGGTCTCCAGGAAGGGGATGGATAGGGAGTCAGCAAATTCCTGTTTGAGGAGAGTGAGACAGGTCAGTCACCAGTCTGACTAAAGTAGTACAGTGCTTCCATTGTAAGTAATACAGTGTGTCCCAAACGCATGTCAAAAATGTTATAAATTGATTTGCATTTTAATGAGGGAAATAAGTATTTGACCCCTCTGCAAAACATGACTTAGTACTTGGTGGCAAAACCCTTGTTGGCAATCACAGAGGTCAGACGTTTCTTGTAGTTGGCCACCAGGTTTGCACACATCTCAGGAGGGATTTTGTCCCACTCCTCTTTGCAGATCTTCTCCAAGTCATTAAGGTTTCGAGGCTGACGTTTGGCAACTCGAACCTTCAGCTCCCTCCACATATTTTCTATGGGATTAAGGTCTGGAGACTGGCTAGGCCACTCCAGGACCTTAATGTGCTTCTTCTTGAGCCACTCCTTTGTTGCCTTGGCCGTGTATTTTGGGTCATTGTCATGCTGAAATATCCATCCACGACCCATTTTCAATGCCCTGGCTGAGGGAAGGAGGTTCTCACCCAAGATTTGATGGTACATGGCCCCGTCCATCGTCCCTTTGATGCGGTGAAGTTGTCCTGTCCCCTTAGCAGAAAAACACCCCGAAAGCATAATGTTTCCACCTCCATGTTTGACGGTGGGGATGGTGTTCTTGGGGTCATAGGCAGCATTCCTCCTCCTCCAAACACGGCGAGTTGAGTTGATGCCAAAGAGCTCGATTTTGGTCTCATCTGACCACAACACTTTCACCCAGTTCTCCTCTGAATCATTCAGATGTTCATTGGCAAACTTCAGACGGGCCTGTATATGTGCTTTCTTGAGCAGGGGGACCTTGCGGGCGCTGCAGGATTTCAGTCCTTCACGGCGTAGTGTGTTACCAATTGTTTTCTTGGTGACTATGGTCCCAGCTGCCTTGAGATCATTGATAAGATCCTCCCGTGTAGTTCTGGGCTGATTCCTCACCGTTCTCATGATCATTGCAACTCCACGAGGTGAGATCTTGCATGGAGCCCCAGGCCGAGGGAGATTGACAGTTATTTTGTGTTTCTTCCATTTGCGAATAATCACACCAACTGTTGTCACCTTCTCACCAAGCTGCTTGGCGATGGTCTTGTAGCCCATTCCAGCCTTGTGTAGGTCTACAATCTTGTCCCTGACATCCTTGGAGAGCTCTTTGGTCTTGGCCATGGTGGAGAGTTTGGAATCTGATTGATTGATTGCTTCTGTGGACAGGTGTCTTTTATACAGGTAACAAACTGAGATTAGGAGCACTCCCTTTAAGAGTGTGCTCCTAATCTCAGCTCGTTACCTGCATAAAAGACACCTGGAAGCCGAAAATCTTTCTGATTGAGAGAGGGTCAAATATTTATTTCCTTCATTAAAATGCAAATCAATTTATAACATTTTTGACATGTGTTTTTCTGGATTTTTTTGTTGTTATTCTGTCTCTCACTGTTCAAATAAACCTACCATTAAAATGATACACTGATCATTTCTTTGTCAGTGGGCAAACGTACAAAATCAGCAGGGGATCAAATACCTTTTTCCCTCACTGTAGGTATTGGCGGGTCAGAACGTCTATTTCACCAGCCACGTTGGCGGGTGGTCAATTTGCAGGGCTCTACAGTGCAAGCATTACATTCGCAAATAAAAATAGTCAAAAGTCAAGTATGAAAAATGCTGCAGTAGCTGTTTTCAAAGTATTTCTGCCGTTTAGTTTTATAGCTGCTAATCTCACAAAGAAATACAAATCTATATCCCACCACGCACAGCGACACTGCCTGGCAGGGGAGCTTTGTGCAATGTGCTGATATATTCATTTTTGGAGGCGTTGCTAACAGGCATAAAAGCTGGTCTAATTTACTCAAAAGTTTACAAAGTGAGACTTTGTCCTCCTGTTTCTTGGCTATTTACATTGTTTTGTTCACAAGGTCGGTTGTTTTTCAATGTTAGTTTGAGTCTGCTGCTTCAACTGATAGCGAAGAGACGCTCTAGTCAGATCAAAAATCTCACAGACACACGTGACACTACTCGAGTGGCCTCGTTAACACGGTAATCTCTCGCCCTTAAAGGGGCAGTTGAACATTTTGTCTCTGGTATTTCGATTTAAAACACTCCGGTCACAAAAAAAGTAATGAAATTGAGCAATATACCACGACTTCTTACATTTCTTGTTTTAGAAACATTACAAAGAATGGTGATCTGTTTTTTTGTGTGTTGTTAAAAAATGTAATTATGGCCCAAAGAAAGTTGACTGGTGAAAACATTCGAGTGGCTGGTAGATTTTTTTCATTTACCTGCCACAGTGGCTGGTGGACCAAAAAGTTAATTTTAGGCCCTGATATCAACTACTACAAACTAAGGCTACAGAGTATACTATACCCAAATACTGTGATTAATCTGTTTCAGAGTCCACGTTTCCTGAGGACTCACCTTGGCTGTCGTGTAGTCTACTAACTTCTTGGTGGTGAGGTCACACTTGTTCCCCACCAGCAGCTTGTTGACGTTCTCGCTGGCATAGCGGTCGATCTCCTGCAGCCACTGCTTTATATTGTTGTAAGACTCCTAGAAACAGAGAAAATACCTCAGTTACGTGTTGTCAATAAATGCTGGTTGACTCAAAGATGTTAATGAATCTTCTTTTTGGAAGGGTGTCACTAACCTGATCTGTTACATCATAGACAATGATGATACCATGGGCTCCTCTGTAATAGCTGGAGGTGATGGTGCGAAACCGCTCCTGACCAGCAGTGTCCCACTAAAGACAATAAAAAAATATGTTAATTAGTTAACACACTACATGGCTGCAAGCATGAACTGCAATTAAACTTCCCAGGACAGCTGCCAGAGGTGCTGACTCAACTCACAATCTGTAATTTGATGGTCCTGCCGTCCAGTTCAATAGTTCGGATTTTGAAGTCCACGCCGATGGTGCTTATGAAACTTTCTGTGTAGGTGTCATCCTGAAATGCATAATTTAAAAAACACAGCATTATCAACACACTCACACAAATGGACACACAGTATCCATCCAAACGTTGATGTAAAGCTGAACACTGATCAACATGCCAATAACACTGATAGTTCTTACCGCAAATCGAAGCAGGAGGCAAGACTTGCCCACCCCTGAATCGCCAATCAGAAGCAGCTTGAACAGGTAGTCACTAGGGGGAAAACCAGGTTAGGGAACATTAAATAATATTTAGAGACTAACAAATCTATTCTATCAAGCCCCCAGCATTGACTTTCATCTGGGGAGTTACGCTAAGTTCATATGCAACGCTGTCATTTCCATCTGAAATTAGCTGTTATTATAGCTACAGTTGCAAGGGTGTGCAAAGAAATGTCAGAGGAAAACTTAAAATATAGAACGGTAGCAAGAGACCCATAGCTCATCCAACTAACTAGATCAAAATCTTATACCATTTTATGTCAGCATAGCTACAGCGAGGGAAAAAAGTATTTGATCCCCTGCTGATTTTGTATGTTTGCCGACTGACAAAGACATGATCAGTCTATAATTTTAATGGTAGGTTTATTTGAACAGTGAGAGACAGAATAACAACAAAAAAATCCAGAAAAACACATGTCAAAAATGTTATAAATAGATTTGAATTTTAATGAGGGAAATAAGTATTTGACCCCTCTGCAAAACATGACTTAGTACTTGATGGCAAAACCCTTGTTGGCAATCACAGAGGTCAGACGTTTCTTGTGGTTGGCCACCAGGTTTGTACACATCTCAGGAGGGATTTTGTCCCACTCCTCTTTGCAGATCTTCTCCAAGTCATTAAGGTTTTGAGCCTGACGTTTGGCAACTCGAACCTTCAGGTCCCTCCACAGATTTTCTATGGGATTAAGGTCTGGAGACTGGCTAGGCCACTCCAGGACCTTAATGTGCTTCTTCTTGAGCCACTCCTTTGTTGCCTTGGCCGTGTGTTTTGGGTCATTGTTATGCTGGAATAGCCATCCACGACCCATTTTCAATGCCCTGGCTGAGGGAAGGAGGTTCTCACCCAAGATGTGACGGTACATGGCCCCTTTGATGCGGTGAAGTTGTCCTGTCCCCTTAGCAGAAAAACACTCCCAAAGCATAATGTTTCCACCTCCATGTTTGACGGTGGGGATGGTGTTCTTGGGGTCATAGGCAGCATTCCTCTTCCTCCAAACATGGCGAGTTGAGTTGATGCCAAAGAGCTCGATTTTGGTCTCATCTGACCACAACACTTTCACCCAGTTCTCCTCTGAATCATTCAGATGTTCATTGGCAAACTTCAGACGGGCCTGTATGTGCTTTCTTGAGCAGGGGGACCTTGTGGGCGCTGCAGGATTTCAGTCCTTCACGACGTAGTGTGTTACCAATTGTTTTCTTGGTGACTATGGTCCCAGCTGCCTTGAGATCATTGACAAGATCCTCCCGTGCTCTTTGGTCTTGGCCATGGTGGAGAGTTTGGAATCTGATTGATTGATTGCTTCTGTGGACAGGTGTCTTTTATACAGGTAACAAGCTGAGATTAGGAGCGCTCCCTTTAAGAGTGTGCTCCTAATCTCAGCTCATTACCTGTATAAAAGACACCTGGGAGCCAGAAATCTTTCTGATTGAGAGGGGGTCAAATACTTATTTCCCTCATTAAAATGCAAATCAATTTATAACATTTTTGACATGCGTTTTTCTGGATTTTGTTGTTGTTATTCTGTCTCTCACTGTTCAAATAAACCTACCATTAAAATTATAGACTGATCATTTCTTTGTCAGTGGGCAAACGTACAAAATCAGCAGGAGATCAAATACTTTTTTCCCTCACTGTATGTATTTAAGGTCTCTTCTTGTTTTACTTGTGTATTTTGTTTTGCGGTAGACGTGTTTGATGTACTGTAGTGATGTAAGTTGTTGATTGCTGATAATTTGTATAACAAATATTTGTGCTTGATATTTGTAATTTGTATTTCGAATAAAAATAAATGTAAAAAAACTAGCTTGCTTGCTACATCTCGTCATCCGGTGTTACTCGGTCTGTGGAGCTAACAAAAACAACACCTAAACATCACCAACTTTACTCACTATTCAGGATTCATGGTGTCCGAAATCTGTGTTTTCTCGGCCCTTGTCTGGGTCACACACTCATCTTCTTGGTAGCTAGCTGCGTTGTTATCGTAGTGGGAAAGAAGACTTGTTGTTGTAGCTAGCTACCGTACAGTAACAAGCTTCGCTAACGTTAGCTCACCAAACCGCGTTTGGCAAATGGTTCTGCAATTTTACGAGCCAAAATGTTTTGTATAGTTTGTTGGTTAGGTAAGTGTTTGATGACTAATCAATTTAGCTAGAATTAGTGTTCTTGCTTTCTTTACCTTGTTGTTTTCCCTTCTGTCTCGCTTTCTTGTCATCATCCCTAGCCTTTTGCGCAGGTGTCAGTGAGTGATGACGTTGAATCGATTTCCTACACAGATGGGAAATGTAGTTCAGCCAAACCCCTTCTAAACGTCCTTCTGGTTCAGCTGGCTCAGGGTTAGGGCTCAACTATGGCCTGTATCAGTACACTGACACAATACACATTGTTTGAATATGTTTTCTCTAATTTGTTGTCATATTATCTTATGTGGTACTTTTTCATGGAGATATGTCATTGTGTTCTGTGAATGAGGAGTCATTTCTGAATATGTCTATTATCTTGATCTTGCACTATTATTTATTACAATTGTTTATGATGAATAAATAAGCATCCTTTGGTGTTTCAGAAAAACTCTTAAAATATATTATTTATCATTCACTGGTTTAAACAAAACATAATGCATATCATTTTTTAAAAGAGGATTGGACAAAGTAATACTTTATTGTCACATCATTACATTTTCAAATCTACCAATGATTAGTATCAAATAAATCAAATCAAATTACATTTTATTTGTCACATGCTTTGTAAAAAACAGGTGTGGACTAACAGTGAAATGCTCACTTACGGGCCCTTCCCAACAATGCAGAGAACAAAAAAAATAGAAATAGTAGAAAAAAATGGAAGAAAATAATAATAATAATATTAATAACACAAGGAATAAATATACAAATAATAACACAAGGAATAATAGTAATCATCATCTATGATAATAGCACATAACATCTAACTAGCCATTGGTAAATGTTGAATCTATTAATACTAGACAATTTGACAGTCTATGCTAAAAATAAAAATAAACCATGGAAAGAACTGCAGTGCCAGGTAAAAACAGTGGGACATACAGTATTATTTAAAGGATGGTATTTATTGTGCTGTATGTTTTCCAAGTAGGACTACTAACTTCTGTCTACAACTAAAGTTTCATGTTTGTACACTATCCTCTTTTTGTTTCATTTCTGGTTAGATCTGACTGTTCATGCCACTCGTAATATGACACACCTAACACAAACATTTCTCATGCACATGTCCAATCCATAAATAAAATAAAGATTGATAAAACACAATTAAAAGTTCTCACCAGAAGTCATCAAGACGTGATACTCTCATAAACTTGAGTCTTTCATCAAACATCTGGGTCCAAAGTAAAACACAGAGCTGATGTTACCAAACCCTCCTGTATACACAGAGCTGATGTTACCAAACCCTCCTGTATACACAGAGCTGATGTTACCAAACCCTCCTGTATACACAGAGCTGATGTTACCAAACCCTCCTGTATACACAGAGCTGATGTTACCAAACCCTCCTGTATACACAGAGCTGATGTTACCAGACCCTCCTGTATACACAGAGCTGATGTTACCAAACCCTCCTGTATACACAGAGCTGATGTTACCAGACCCTCCTGTATACACAGAGCTGATGTTACCAAACCCTCCTGTATACACAGAGCTGATGTTACCAAACCCTCCTGTATACACAGAGCTGATGTTACCAAACCCTCCTGTATACACAGAGCTGATGTTACCAAACCCTCCTGTATACACAGAGCTGATGTTACCAAACCCTCCTGTATACACAGAGCTGATGTTACCAAACCCTCCTGTATACACAGAGCTGATGTTACCAAACCCTCCTGTATACACATAGCTGATGTTACCAAACCCTCCTGTATACACATAGCTGATGTTACCAAACCCTCCTGTATACACAGAGCTGATGTTACCAAACCCTCCTGTATACACAGAGCTGATGTTACCAAACCCTCCTGTATACACAGAGCTGATGTTACCAAACTCTCCTGTATACACAGAGCTGATGTTACCAAACCCTCCTGTATACACAGAGCTGATGTTACCAAACCCTCCTGTATACACAGAGCTGATGTTACCAAACCCTCCTGTATACAGAGAGCTGATGTTACCAAACCCTCCTGTATACACAGAGATGTTGTTATCAAACCCTCCTGTATACACAGAGCTGATGTTACCAAACTCTCCTGTATACACAGAGCTGATGTTACCAAACCCTCCTGTATACACAGAGCTGATGTTACCAAACCCTCCTGTATACACAGAGCTGATGTTACCAAACCCTCCTGTATACAGAGAGCTGATGTTACCAAACCCTCCTGTATACACAGAGATGTTGTTATCAAACCCTCCTGTATACACAGAGATTATGTTACCAAACCCTCCTGTATACACAGAGCTGATGTTACCAAACCCTCCTGTATACACAGAGCTGATGTTATCAAACCCTCCTGTATACACATAGCTGATGTTACCAAACCCTCCTGTATACACAGAGCTGATGTTACCAAACCCTCCTGTATACACAGAGCTGATGTTACCAAACCCTCCTGTATACACAGAGCTGATGTTATCAAACCCTCCTGTATACACAGAGCTGATGTTACCAAACCCTCCTGTAAACACAGAGGCCTGATTATTTTGTGTCTAACCACCAGACCGTTCATTTCATAGCCAGTTCCACCAAAGCATTCAGGCAAAGTTCTCTTATATTGTTGATGAGATCAGTGAGATGTTTACAGACGTAAAAGTAGACATTATGACCTATACGTCTGAACCGCTTAGCTTCATGGTGGTCTAAAAGTATATGAAACATCTGTACAGTGGGCTTTCTGGCTATTGAATGACAGAGTAAGGCACATTGACAGACTGAACTGGAAAGGTCCTCATTTCTCAATCAAAAGTACTTCATGGATGGGCGACCTTCCCAGAGTCTCTTACCTCGAGATACATTGGGATTGTTTTCTTCAAGTATCTCCAAAAGGGAAGGCACACAGCTCCTTTATTAATGATCAGTCCCAAAATCCCAGTTAAAGATTTATTGCTGTGGTGACAGGTTTGTCTAGGAGTGTTTCATATTGTAGGTTGTTGAGTGACTGAGAGCTTGGTTTAAAGCAGGGATTGGGGAGGTTTAGATATTGATGGGTTGGTATTTAAGGCACTGCCCTATTTGTCATTGTCGTCCCTTCTCTCACTGCAGCACACACTTGTCTTTGTTGCTGAACTTCCTGCGTCTAAGCTCCAGCCCCCGCTCCAGACGCTCATCCTCCTCAACGGCACTGAGGACACACAAACACACACATAAACAACCACGCAGTCCTGCATCGTTTAAAACGTGTGTAGAATATGATGTGTGTTTATGACACTGTGTGTGCATGCTTAGTGTGTCATACTGTATAAGCATATATAAGCACGGATGTATAACAAACAGATGTCCTAGTCTCACCCTCTCTCCTTGGCGTCCAAGTCCCTGACCAGCACGTCCCGCTGGTTGACCAGAGAGACTAGTTCCTGCAGCAGGAGCTCCTCCCGGTGCTGCTGAGCGTTAGTCTTCTGCCACTCTGGAGAGAGGGGGGGGATGAGGGAAGATAGAAAAGTTTGTGGTCATACGCATGTCCATAAAAAAACGGAGTATACCTGAAAATAACAGACAGGCCCACACACTGAATATGACAACGTTTCGAACCACAAGGATCTTCTTCAGGTCAGACCTGGATCAAAACGTTGTCAATAAAGTTGGTAATTTGGAGCATATTCAGTGTGTGGGCCTTTCTGTTCTTCTCAGGGATGAGAGACGATATCATAGTAATTATATATACACACAACTGCTATAGGTCTACAGTCGTCTCACTGGTTGTGTTCAATGTAAACAAGGTTGTGTTTATCCATTGGACTCACTAACCTTCATTGGCCATCATGGCTCTGAGTTCTCTATTCAGCAGCTCAAATCGTTTCTCCAAGTCCTGCTCCTCCTGCCTGTTAAATACAATACATTCAATTACCTGCCCGTGGCTGGGTACACACACAGAACATAATATGGCACATGTAGTCAGATGGCACATTTCAGTTCAAACTATTTCCTAGTAACATAATCATGTTACTTATTCTTAAGAATAATAGATGGGTGAGTGGTCTGGTATGTGTCTTACAGCAGCTCCAGGTGGTCCTGTCTCCTGATCAGGGCGTTCTTCTTGTTGACCAGAGTGAACCACTCCTGGATCAGCTTCTCTTCCTCGTCACGGTCGCTACCTGGAGCAAGGACACAAAGTCCACATGGCACCTCAGAGGTTAGACCTTGTATCTACTGAGAAAAGTAGACAAAGGAGCCTGAGGCCTTTGATAAGCACACATAAAGGTAAGCCTGACACTGTTCATGTTTACAGCCCCTTTTTATATCGTTCTGTTTCTCACCTGATTCCATCAGTCTTCTGAGTCTCCTCTCCACGATGCCTGCTCTGTTGTCGATGTGCTTCTGTTCTGTCTCCAGGGCTTGCAGCTCACTCAGCACATACTGACTGGTGTCCTGCAGACGCTGACCATGAAGATACAGTGACACACATTGCCGAAACGGACATGCAAGGACAGACACAGATGAACATAGAGAGATGACAGAGAGAAAACGGTCAGGAGATTAGAGGGAGAAACAGGAATAAAGGCAAAGAGAAATCCAGGAAGTAAACGTCATACAAAACAAAGAGAGATGGATAGGTTACGCCATGGACATCAGTAAACACCCTAAGAGACACAGAGGACTAGAAGGTCCAATGCAGCCATTTTTATCTCAATATCAAATCATTTCTGGGTAATAATTAAGTACCTTACTGTGATTGTTTTCAATTAAAATTGTCAAAATGAACCGAAAATAGCTTCTTAGCAAAGAGTAATTTCTCAACATGAATTTTGTTAGGACTGTCTGGGAGTGGTCTGACTGGGAGGGGAAAACTGAAAATGTGCAGTTATATGTCACCATGGAAGGCTAAAACTCCATCCCACCAAAACAGGCTCAAATTTCAGGCGTTTTTTTACACTAAAAGGGCATTATCATAATTTTTACAATTTCACAGTATTATTCCAACCTCATAGTGTGGAAATATACACTGAGTGTACAAAACATTAGGAACAGCTTAATATTGAGTTACACCCCCTTTTGCCCTCAGAACAGCCTCAATTCGTTGGGGGAATGGACTCTACAAGGTGTCAAAAGTGTTCCACAGGGATGCTGGCCCATGCTTCCCACAGTTGTGTCAAGTTGGCTGGATGTCCTTTGGGTGGTGGACCATTCTTGATACACACAGGAAACTATTGAGTGTGAAAAACCCAGCAGTGTTGCAGTTCTTGATACAAACTGGTGCGCCTGGCCCCTACTACCATACCTCGTTCAAAGGCACTTACATCTTTTGTGTTGCCCATTCACCCTCTGAATGGCACACACACACAATCCATGTCTCAATTGTCTCAAGGCTTAAACATCCTTCTTTAACCTTTCTCCTCCCGTTCATTGATTGAAGTTGATTTAACAAGTGACATCAATAAGGGATCATAGCTTTCACCTGGATTCATCTGGTCAGTCTATGTCATGGAAAGAGCAGGTGTTCCTAATGTTTTGTACACTCAGTGTATATAAAACACAGGAAAATCACGTTTTTGACAGTGAGAGAGAAGGTTGCCTAAACCAAAAGAGAAAAACAAATATAAACAGTCAAGTGAATAATAACGTGACGTCAAGGTAAAGGTTTGAACTGACCAGAGTATCCTCCTCCTGGCTTGGGACACTGGACTCCTGGACTTGTGCTGGGCTCCTTGACTCTGCACACAGACCAAACAGCGAGACTGTATATTAGTATATTTACAACAATAACAACAAATCATTGGAGAATGCAGCCTTTCATATCATGCTTTACGCATTGTCATTTTCTGTTGTCTGCTCATTCAGTTCAGGTAAAGTCTCCCGGTAAACCTCCTACCGGATTCTGAGGAGCCGTTCTTCATCTCTCTGTCTGATACACTTTCAGCTGACTAGACAGGAGACACAAACACAATAGACATGATAGGTGAAGAGAAACATGGCCTGGTTTAAATAGCAAAAGATTGACATATTAATAGAACATCAATCTCCGTTCAAATGCAAGAAAACTGTTTTAAAAGCTGGGAAAATGGGAGAAAAGATACAGACAGTATTCAGAATGTACCTCTATGCTCTTAGATGTGCTACTCTGTTGTTCCAGCCCATCCCCTTCATCCATGGACTCACTTTTCAGCCGCAAGCGCCTTTTCTTCACCAGGTCGGCGTCTCTCACGTGACCAAATCCTGATTTGGCTGCAGAGGTGTGTGACCTGGGTGGAGGCACGGGGGTCTGTGTCTCTCCCGCTCCCCCATCCACATCCCCAGCTCCGCTTCCCTTCTCTTCCACTTTTGTCACCCGTTTAGTACGAGGGGGTGGCACTAGGCTCCCATTGGGCTTAGAGGCCTGTTCTGTAGCGCTCTCCTCCAGGGAGATGCTACCTTCCTGTAACTTGCGGGCACAGAAGCGAGCAGCTGCATCCACATCAGAACCCTCACTGCGCAAAGTCACTGCATAGCTGGACTGGCTGCTGTTGTGCTCGATCTGAAGCACACTCAGCTCCTGCCCCATAAAGTGGGTGCGGATCTGATTCAGGTAAGTCATGACGATCAGGCGGTCTGGCACAGAGAGCAGCACCATGTCTGAGGGCTCCAGCAGTCGGGAAATGCCCAGCGCAGCGAAGCCATCAAAGGCCTGAGAGAGAGGGAATGGACAAAAACAATGACTTCTGTGTTCCTTATAGACATTATGTATAATTATTTAAATGTGATAATGCGGTGTAAATATGTCCACGATATGCTCATTGACTTTTTCACCTTCTTGTTGTTTAACTTGATATCGTTGGGTTCCAGTGCCTCAAAATCTCTAAGAAAAACACCAGTAGTTAATAGAAGGACGGAGAGGACATTTTCTACTATTTTCTACTATTTTGTGAGAACTTCTACTCTATTTCCTGTAAGGAGGTGGCATAATTATACCTTTCCTACTTTCAGCTGTAAGGGTTGGTTTAAAGTACATGCGTGGACTAATAATAAAGTTGCTGGACTTTTCACATTCAGACTAGGATCGAATATTGTGGGTGATTTACAGTGGGGGAAGAAAAGTATTTAGTCAGCCACCAATTGTGCAAGTTCTCCCACTTAAAAAGATGAGAGAGGCCTGTAATTTTCATCATAGGTACACGTCAACTATGACAGACAAATTGAGATTTTTTTTCTCCAGAAAGTCACATTGTAGGATTTTTAATGAATTGATTTGCATATTATGGTGGAAAATAAGTATTTGGTCACCTACAAACAAGCAAGATTTCTGGCTCTCACAGACCTGTAACTTCTTCTTTAAGAGGCTCCTCTGTCCTCCACTCGTTACCTGTATTAATGGCACCTGTTTGAACTTGTTATCAGTATAAAAGACACCTGTCCACAACCTCAAACAGTCACACTCCAAACTCCACTATGGCCAAGACCAAAGAGCTGTCAAAGGACACCAGAAACAAAATTGTAGACCTGCACCAGGCTGGGAAGACTGAATCTGCAATAGGTAAGCAGCTTGGTTTGAAGAAATCAACTGTGGGAGCAATTATTAGGAAATGGAAGACATACAAGACCACTGATAATCTCCCTCGATCTGGGGCTCCACGCAAGATCTCACCCCGTGGGGGTCAAAATGATCACAAGAACGGTGAGCAAAAATCCCAGAACCACACGGGGGGACCTAGGGAATGACCTGCAGAGAGCTGGGACCAAAGTAACAAAGCCTACCATCAGTAACACACTACGCCGCCAGGGACTCAAATCCTGCAGTGCCAGACGTGTCCCCCTGCTTAAGCCAGTACATGTCCAGGCCCGTCTGAAGTTTGCTAGAGTGCATTTGGATGATCCAGAAGAGGATTGGGAGAATGTCATATGGTCAGATGAAACCAAAATAGAACTTTTTGGTAAAAACTCAACTAGTCGTGTTTGGAGGACAAAGAATGCTGAGTTGCATCCAAAGAACACCATACCTACTGTGAAGCATGGGGGTGGAAACATCATGCTTTGGGGCTGTTTTTCTGCAAAGGGACCAGGACGACTGATCCGTGTAAAGGAAAGAATGAATGGGGCCATGTATCGTGAGATTTTGAGGGAAAACCTCCTTCCATCAGCAAGGGCATTGAAGATGAAACGTGGCTGGGTCTTTCAGCATGACAATGATCCCAAACACACCGCCCGGGCAACGAAGGAGTGGCTTTGTAAGAAGCATTTCAAGGTCCTGGAGTGGCCTAGCCAGTCTCCAGATCTCAACCCCATAGAAAATCTTTGGAGAGAGTTGAAAGTCTGTGTTGCCCAGCGACAGCCCCAAAACATCACTGCTCTAGAGGAGATCTGCATGGAGGAATGGGCCAAAATACCAGCAACAGTGTGTGAAAACCTTGTGAAGACTTACAGAAAACATTTGACCTGTGTCATTGCCAACAAAGGGTATATAACAAAGTATTGAGAAACTTTTGTTATTGACCAAATACTTATTTTCCACCATAATTTGCAAATAAATTCATTAAAAATCCTACAATGTGATTTTCTGGAGAAAAAAAATCTCAATTTGTCTGTCATAGTTGACGTGTACCTATGATGAAAATTACAGGCCTCTCTCATCTTTTTAAGTGGGAGAACTTGCACAATTGGTGGCTGACTAAATACTTTTTTCTGTGCTTACATCTTGTCAGGATAGAAGTGGTGCAGGATGGAACAGAAAGCCAGACCATTACGCCAGGAGGTGTTAAAATTGGTGACCTTCACTCCCTTATAACCCTTTGTAACCTCCTGGCACCACTCCAGTAAAGACTTGCTGGAGGACACAAGACCAGGACTGGGCAGAGGACCAGACATCTGAGGAGGGTGTGAAGGAAAAAGAGAGAGGGACAGAGGGAGAGAGACCTGTTATAGATGACATTCTCATTGACATATTCAATCTTCAGCTGTGTTTTAAATATAATTAACTGTTTATATGCACTTAATCAAATCTACCTCATGGCTGATGACTAACACATCCTTCCCATGGGCTTCGTCCTTGTCCGCCGTGGGAGTGGAGGCCTCTGGGGCAACTTCCTGAAAGACCCCAGGAGAGGGGAGGAGTTTCTTCTTGCTGCGTCGAGGTGGTACAACCGTATCTGATGCTTGACCAGAGGGGACCTCCTTAACTGCTGGGTTCTGTCCATTGGACTGTGCGTCTTCACTGCCTGAGCTGGTAGCTGGATGCTGGATGTTCCCCTGGGTTGTGATGTCTGGTGAGGATGTCTGAGCAGCTTTCTTAGAGCATCTCGTTGGGACAGCCAGGTCACTGGACTTCTTTCCCCCTTCAGCCGTCTCAGATCTATACGGACAGAAATGGGATAAATAAGATGATGGGACAGCAAAGTCAAGTTTGCTGATATGTATAATTTCAGAATACATATCAGATTTCGTTTCAGTTGTACACTCCAAAATTATTGGGACAGTGACACATTTTTTGTTGTTTTGGCTATGTACTCTAGCAGTTGGGATTTGAAATGACGCACAAATATCACATCCTCCCCAAAATGCTAACCTCCCCTGTTATTGTAATGGTGAGAGGTTAGCATGTTTTGGGGGTATGATATTTCTGCGTCTATAACTTTCTAACTCATCATTATTCATGATTCATTCAGGATTATCCATAATCATTGTAGCATCCACATTAATGTTGAAGTATTTAGAAACATATTCTATTCTTATTTACAATAAAAGTGACTCCAAAATGACACAATACATTATTTACCATTCATTTCTATTGGGCACAAAATAATCTAAAACACAACCAAAACAAACAGAAAATGCATCCAACTAATTTGTAGAGTCACAAGATTGATGTAGTCATTGTGTGCCATGAATGTCAGATCAAATACTTAACTTTTTACTACTTTAATACACATAAGTGAATTTGTCCCAATACATTTGGTCCCCTAAAATGGGGGGACTATGTCCAAAAAGTGCTGTAATTCCTCAATGGTTCACCTGATAAGGATGAAAGCTGACAGTCTGCACTTTAACCTCACAGTCATTGTACCATTTCAAATGTAAAGTGCTGAAGCACAGAGCCAAAACAACAACAAAATTGTCGCTGTCCCAATACTTTTGGAGCTTACTGTATATCCTGCAAACAAACAAAAACAGTTTAAGTTAAGCACGGATTAATGTGAATATTATTTAACTGTGCAAGTAGTTACAAGAGCCAGATGACATGATCTAATTAACTTCAAATTGTTCTGCCAACTTACTGTTTATCCACTGATGTATCTACAGTGCACAGAGTAGCATCCTGTTCAATCTCAAGGCCCTCCTCTTCCTCCTCAACCCCTGATTCAGGCACCTTCTTATTGGAGACTGTCTCCACTAATTCAGTCAATAACAAGCACTCCTCTTGGGCAGTGACACAAGGAACGGTAGAGAGCGGGCCATTGTCTATTTCAAGTCCTGTGTCAACAGATACCCCATCTGTCCCTGTTTCTGTCCTCAGTATACTTTCCTTACCCTCCATTGGTTCCTTTGAATGGACTCTCAAGTTCACAGCGGAGTCTGATGATGTCATACACTCAGTGGTTGCCACCAGGTCCTCCAGGACCTGTCCCTGATTAGCATCAGTAATAGTCTCTGATGGGTTACTATTTGATGAGGAGGTGGCTATGGTAGAAGGCTCACAAATGATTTCCTGCTGACCTTTCCTTCCATCTAGGTCTAGGTGGTTTGGCTCAGGCCTGTATAGACTGACTTTCTGGGGGATCACTGGTGATGGAGTCTCCTGCTCCTCACTGGCCTCGGAGGCTGGGAGATCTTCTGGGTTCAGAGAGCGGTCTTCATCACGCAAGAAGGGTATCAGGCGTTTTCTGACGCGGGGGGCAGGTACATCTTCTCCTGCCATCTGACTAATCTTAGCCAGCAGCAACTTTTCCTCCTTTATGAGGCTTAGGTCGTCTTTGCGGGGTTCTGTAGGGCTTACGTGAGGGACCTTGGGACATGTAGTAGGTCTTCCAGGTTGAGAGGGGGGTATAGGCCATGGGACCACTGAGTTGACAAAGACATCTTTCTCATCGTCACCCTCCTTTGGTAGATAATACTCGTCATTGGCTCCCTTCTCTTTGGCTGTCACCAGAATGCTATCTGAAAAGTTGTTTCCATGGCGAGGATTAGTGGTTTTGGAATGTCTTCCTCTTCAGCATCAGTGTTAATGGTCTCCTTTGTTAAGCTAGGTGTGCTGCTCTCTTGTGCCATTGCGTCATTATTTGTATTATCTGGTGGAGGGACAGTTTTCTTTTTCTTTTGCTTTGGTGGAGCCAAGCAACTGGCAACAGGCGCTGTGTCTTGACTAACTCTCTCTGGGCCTACTTCCTGAAGAGGCACCGGAGGAGTGATTTTTTTATTTTTGCTGTGACAACAGGGAAGTGGCTCCAGTTCAACGGTTCTGGCAACAGGGCCTGCAGGAGGGGACAACAGTGACATGGCCTGCTGTGTGGATAAACCATCAGGGGGTGTGTCCTCGTGTGGAGCAGGTGGTGACGATGATAACACCCCTGGACTGTGAAACAGAGGTATCGATGTTAGCCATCTGGCATGGCTACAATAGCAATTCAATCAATTCCCCAAAATGCAGACTGCCACACAGTAAACATCAACACGGCAAGCTCACTATCAGCAATGTCCAGTTACATTCCCTGAAAACATTTCACTGGGTTCAGTTTGCAAAAACGTTTACATTCACATGCAAATGCACATTCAGCACTAACATCCAACAATTCAACTTTCTCCTCAGGCATGGTAGTAGATTCTACACACAAATATATAAAAAACACAAGTTCATGAGAAATAACTTTACGAGAAATCTTTACAAGATCATTCAGTATAAGCAAAGAAAATACTGTTCCACTCCAAATGCCTGTGGACAAAAACCAAGTCACAACTTGACAGAGCTCCATTCCTATTGCATGAATAAAATCTGCCTCATTAAACCTTGCAGGAAAGTAGTGCAGAGAGCGACAGGAGCTCAGGCACTTACCCTCCATCTACTGTATGTACAACTCTGCCAGCCACACTTTGCCCATATCCTCCTGCCCATCTCAAACTCCAACTCATCTGAATCGCTGTCAGAGATGAACACTGGATCATCTCCTTATAGGCTTTAGTGTCGTCAACGATGGGGGTGGCTTCGTTTGTATTTTCTTCCAAGCACTCTTCAAAAGCTATTTCATCCAGCTCTGCTTCTCTCAGCGGTGGGAAATTGTCTGTACGGCTTTTTAATAATTTTTGTTTTCTAGAGGTGGTAACACAGGTGGACGTCCATCCATCTCTGGTTTACCCTTCACAGTCTTCTCTTTCAGTGGTTATGTGATCTCCTTCAGTGGTTCTGTGATCTACTTCAGTGGTTCTGTGATCTCCTTCAGTGGTTCTGTGATCTCCTTCAATGGTTCTGTGATCTCCTTCAATGGTTCTGTGATCTATTTCAGTGGTTCTGTGATCTCCTTCAGTGGTTCTGTGATCTCCTTCAGTGGTTCTGTGATCTCCTTCAGTGGTTCTGTGATCTCCTTCAATGGTTCTGTGAGCTCCTTCCGTGGTTCTGTGATCTCCTTTAGTGGTTCTGTGATCTCCTTCAGTGGTTCTGTGATCTCCTTCAGTGGTTCTGTGATCTCCTTTAGTGGTTCTGTGATCTCTTTTGGTTGTTCTGTGATCTCCTTCAGTGGTTTCTTTGTGTGGTTTGGTGATCTCTTCTGAGGTTTGGTAGTGTCTTTATGTGGTTTGGTGGTCTCCTTCAGTGGTTCGGCCTCTTGCTCAATTTTGTTGGTTGTGTCCTTGATCATCTCTTGCTCCACAGTAGCTAAACGCAAAGTCTCCACTAAGCTTATCCTGCCAGTCTCTTCAGTTGTAGAGAGCTTTGTTTAATTCTTGTGGGTCCCTTGGACCGGTGATGTTTCTCTTCCATGACTGGGAGTTCCTCTAATGCATCAGAATAGTCTTCAAGTGGTAGGATCTCAAACCCAGATGGGGAGAGTGGTCTTGAGTCTGGTTCTCCTACCCCTCATCATTAGCAGACTGGTCTCATAAACTAGACGTAACATAGTAAACGTAAATCCGGGATATTCAAATTAGTATGATATGTTATGTTTGGTATGGTTACATAAGACAGAAGGTTACTTAACGCGAGCATCTAGCAACCCAAAGGTTGGGTGTTTCGAATCTCATCACCGACAACTTTAGCATTTTAGCTAATTAGCAACATTGCAACTACTTCCTACTTTTAAGCTACTTTGCAACTACTTAGAATATTAGCTAACCCTTCCCCTAACCCTAACCTTAACCCTTTCAGCTAACCCTTCCCCTAACCTTAACCCTTTCAGCTAAACGTTCCCCTAACCCTAACCTTAACCCTTTAACCTAACTCCTAACCCTAACCCCTAACCCCTAGCCTAGCTAAGGTTAGCCAGCTAGCTAACATTAGCGTTAGCCACCTAGCCACCCCTAGCTAACGTTAGCTACAACAAATTGGAATTTCGTAATGTGTTGCAAATTTGTAACATACTGTACATTTAGCAAATTCGTTGCATATTGTACGAATTGCAATTCATAACATATTGTATGAATTGCAATTCGTAAAACAAATCATACGAATTGCAATTCGTAACAAATAATAAGAATTGCAATTCGCAACAAATAGCACAAAATGTAATTAATATCATACGAAATGGATGATGGACATCCACAAATTAAAACATACCATATATGAAACTTAACATATCATACTAAATGGAGTCCCTCGGATTTACATACAGAATAATATGAAATGCTCTGAGACCACATTGTCATTAGACATCGGTCCAGATGGCTGAAGTATAGAAGTCACAGTCTCATAACTAGGGAATGGGGATATTTGAACTATGTTTTTAGGTTACTTTTACAGCAGGCATAGAAGATGCAGACTTTAAGAAATACTTCAAGGTGACATTGTTGAACACCTACTACTTGTTCATATTTCCATCCAATCTTTATACATATAGATCTGAAATCTGTAAAAATGGTTTAAACTAACTTTTTGTTATTTAAGCTTCGCATCTTATTGGTAACATGCTTTCACAAGCAAGGGTACTAAATGTCCCTAAAATGCCTGTGGCCATGCTGATCAAAGCTGACAAAGCTGAGCAAGCCTCGGTTGCCTGTCAGACTTACCCTCTGTACAGGCGGTAGGTAGCCTAGTGGTTAAGTGTGTTGGGCCAGTAACCGAAAGGCCGCTGGTTTGAGTCCCCGAACCGACTAGGTGAAAAATCTGCCATTGTGCCCCTGGAGCAAGGCACTTAACCCTAATTGCTCTGGATAAGAGCGTCTGCTGAATGTTTTTTTTTTTTTTTTATGTACAGGGCACTCACTAATACTATCATGAAAACATCAAGGCCTTCCTCCCGTACAGCTACAGGAACCTGCTCCAGCCTGTCCAAAACCCGCTCATCTTCCAACACCTCTCTTGTACTAAACTCTGATGTGCTCTCAGAGCTCTTCTTCAACACTGGATCTACCTGCTGCTCATTGTTGGCTTGTCCTGGGCCGAACATGGAGGAACCTGACTGACTTGCACCTTCTTCACTCTCAGTGTTGACAACAGCTAATCTTTCCAGATATCATGGGTGAATTGGGCCTCCTCAGTCGATGATGTGTCAAAGGCTCCTGAACTGTCACAGTCAAAGTAAATGTCTGTTTCTCTATTTTACTTGGAGGGAGATGGGAGGAAAATGCTACAGACACCTGTCTTGATAGGCTGCCACAGATACAGATATGAAATGAGACACTTGATTGGACAGTAGTCTGAAACCAGCACAAGGACTGGAATCCATAGAGTAGGTCATGATTTCTAATAAGGAGAAAATGACTAGTCTCCAGAAAAGTTATAGCCTAAATGCAGTGTTATTGGCACTTTTTGGCGAGCATTAAAACATTTTTAAAATGTCAACACCACCACAAGCATGCATGTCTAGTGTAAATGTACCTCACAGACACTTTATGTCATTCTGTGACGTGTTCAACCCCCAGTAACTTACCCTGTTTGCAAGGTACTCTTTGTTGGCTCCAATGTGCTCAAGCCTACTCCCTCTGTCCCCTTCTCCTTAGTTTCCTCCTCTAAAGTAGCCCACAGAGGCCTTTCTGCCTCAGTTACAGCCTCTCTACTGGGAGGACACTTCATATCGTGTGGCCCCTCTTCCTTCTTAACATCTGACTCTCCAGCTGGAGAAATGTCTGCTTCCAATGACACAAGCGTGTCTAACGGCAATGTGCGCTCCATGGTGGAGCTACCGACAGCCTTTGCGGGGAGATCCAGAGGGGGTGTAGTAGACAGTGATATTGATGGTTCACTGTCTTTACTGTTTTCCTCTTCAATCATCTGTTTTACAAGTGATTCAGAAGACTGGGCAGTGGGCTCTGGGGTAGGTGGCATTTGGAGCAGCTCTGATTCATCTGAGATGATTTGCTTGTGACCCTCATCTCTGATAATAGCAGCTTCTGGCTTAACATCTTTGTCTGAGCTGAGAGGGCGAGATGGCAAACATACGGGAAGGACATCAATATTATGGCATAATTAGCCTAGATACAGGGAATATTTACAGATCAGACACACTCAAAATAACTGTAGGACAGGGCCAGGCATCGTCATACATTTGAAGTATTGCCAAGGATAACCACCAGACCATAATTCACACCTATATGGTAATCTTGAACTAGGGTATCCCTGATGTCATCAATTACTCTCAGTGTTATATAGATGCCTTCCTTCCTTCCACACTTACCCTGTCTCCAGTGATTCCACGTCTGGCACTAACATGTTCTCATCTACTTCACCCTGTTCCTCCCTGAGGACTTCGTCTTTGATCATCACCTCTCCAGAGTCCTGCTCTGGTTCCTGATCCTTAGCTTTCTCCTCCAGGGCCTCCCAGAGGGGAACCTCTGCCTGCGCCAGGGCCTTCCAGAGTGGAACCTCTGCCTGCGCCAGGATCTCTGGCAGTTCTACATTCTCCATCGCATCCTCAGCTATGGTGTCTAATGTGAAGCTGAACTGGATCATAGGTTCAAGGACTTCATATTGAGGGGGTTCAGGCATCTTGGGTGTCTCTAAGCTTATTGGAGTAGCATCCATGGTTTTACCCATATAAATTGAATTACTACTGTTTGATAGTACATCTATTTTTACTGTTTTATCTACACTGACACTGCCTGACAAGGGAAACCTTTCTGCTTTTAATGACACATGCTCAGAAGAACTGAAAGAGAGACAGAAGGTGGCATGGATCAGGACATGGAGTGGCACAGAGGAAGAGAGAGTTAGACAATAGAAAGGTTGACAAGGTTAAAGGACATTTCGTAGAGAGGAAACTGTTAATAAGATGTGCTCTCACTTACCGCTCTTTCCGAACACAGTCAGCATCTCCTCTGTGTTCTTCCAAAACGCCTGCATCCTCTTTCGCTGCATTCCATTCAGAACTATGTGACTCCTCTACACTCTTGTTCACTTGAACTTCCAGAGGGGCTGATTTGTGCTCATCAGCTTGTGATAATGAGGCCTTCTCATCCCGGGGTTGATGGTCCATCTGTTTCTTATCATTCTCTTTGGAGCCCATAACCTCCTCAGCCCATGACAGCCTTTTTGCTTTGATTGGCATTTTCTCCAGAGGAGGGAGCTCTTGAGTAGGAATACTAGGCGGCTCAGCTGGTGTGGATGTAGTGCTGGGAGGACCTGCCTTCAGGGCAGCCATGTTTTTCATAATTTCCTTGTATTTGCTGGGAGGACCTGCCTTCAGGGCAGCCATGTTTTTCATAATTTCCTTGTCTTCATCTGACCTGTTGGTCAAAGCAGGCACTGGGCTCTGTTTCTCCTGCTTCTTATCAACGGGCTGCTCTGGGCCTTTGGTGTGCTTCTCAGCTACATCTTCCCATGTGATGTTTCCAATATCTGGAAGTGTCTTTGTGTCAACTGGCCCGTGCTCTACATGGAGCTCTATTGATGTTGGCACTCCAGTCGACTCTGGATCAGCTGCCTGTTCACTACTGTGTGGACAGGGACAATGACGTCAAGGGTCTGAGCATCAATGGAGATATTATTATCAGAAGTGTGTGTGTGTGTGTGTGCATGCGCGCCCGTGTGTGTGTGTGTGTGTGTATGTGTGCACGTGTGTGAATACACTTGCAATGGTAAATATATTTGTGTGTTAACGAGAAACAAAGATGAGCTTTCAATAAATACAAAAATGGTGTCAGTGTAAAATGGTTCAGTATAGTGTTTAGGCTTGTAAGGATGACATGTTATTATATATTGTCACATAAGGATGAAGAAAAACTATGAAACTGCAGCACAGTGTGAGTGTGTACTTGCCTACAGAATGTCACACTTACCCTCCATCCTGATGTTCCATTTCAGTCTTCAAGGTGCTGAATGGCGACCTCTTTATTGCGGCCACTTCTGATGTTTCTTCATCTGCATTGTCCTCCAAAAATAAGTTATCGGCCATGACTGACGGATCAGGCGTCTCTATGATTATGTCATCAAGGTCGAGCTCAGGCTCAGCCAATGGCGGCTTGTCTGCACTAAAAGGTGTTTCACCCGGGGTTGAGGCAGAGGTGTCCTCTGGTTTGGCAGGTTGAGAAGGCACTTCTTTGGTCTCATTGGATTTCTGTTTAAAGTCAGGCTTCTTTTCAGCCAATGGCGTGTTATCAGCACTAAAAGCTCCCAGGATGTTGGTAGAAGGCTCTTTATGGGTAGTGCTCTCAGGTGCTTCTGTCTCTGGGCTAGAGAAAGGCCATGGAGGAGGGAGGGCTGGAATAAGCTCTGCTGAGACTTCTGTGGGAATAGGGCCAGGAACAC
Source organism: Coregonus clupeaformis (assembly GCF_020615455.1). Classification (NCBI taxonomy): domain Eukaryota; kingdom Metazoa; phylum Chordata; class Actinopteri; order Salmoniformes; family Salmonidae; genus Coregonus; species Coregonus clupeaformis. The sequence continues at coordinate 40,208,524 of NC_059218.1, read as the reverse complement.
CAGTTGCTGGGTCGCCATCTTGCCCAGAACTGAGGACAAAGATACTTGGTGTCAGAGCTCAGACATTGAGAGCAGGGAGGTTGCAGGTCACACACATTGGCAAGGTCATGAACCAGTAGTGTTAGGGAGGGTTGTGCTTTATAGAAGGTGAAATGAAAGTAGGACTAACAAGACAGAGGGGAGGGGGTGAGTAATTATGGGTATGGATGGAAGCATGCTATGTAGTTGGGTATAAATAGAAAACACAAGATGCTAGAGACCTAGGCCTATTTATGACCTTTATGAGACTACAGCATGTCTCTGCACTGTTGCTGTAAAGCTGAAATCATGGCAATGATTCCTTTCACTCCATAAAACTTTTGCATCCATTGGCATCCATTTTATGGTTAGGCAACAAATTATAGCACCCAATAGAGACGAAAAGGCAATTTTTACATCAACAAATAACTTTCAATTCATTACATTTTCAAAATAAATACATTTACTCAATAGAATTGCATTTTTCAAATAATCTTTCTCAAAAACGTTTGTATATTGTCCCATACAATAATCTGTACTCTTACCACACCACTAGACCCCGACTTTGAATACCACTGCCCACTACATCACACAGCAACAACACAGCAACAACACAGCAACAACAGCATTTACAAATCGAAGTGTGAGGTCCAAGCTGACAAGTGGCTGTATGTATGGTATACCATCACTAGGAACTCACCCTTTAATGGTACTGGTATCTTTCAACCCCACAGCTTTCTCAGCAGAGGCTTGTTGGTTGGCGATCATGATGGTGCCAGCGGTCCTGCGGGAGCGAGGAGACTCGTTCCCTCTCAGGGCCAGGGGAACGGTCTCACTGGAGACAGACAGCCTTTGCTGCTCTGACAGTTTCGGCCCTAGAGCAATCAGGGAGTAAAACATTTAGATTATGCTATAATTAAGCAATAAGGCCCGAGGGGGTGTGGTATATGGCCAATATACTACGGCTAAGGGCTGTTCTTAAGCACGACGCAACGCGGAGTGCCTGGATACAGCCCTTAGCCGTGGTATATTGGCAATACCTCTTTAAAGAATACCTGGGATAGGATAAAGTAATCCTTCTAAATTTTAAAAAATGTAATTATAATAATAATCAGAAAAAATATATAAAAAATATTGTAAAGTGGTTATCCCACTGGCTATAAGGTGAATGCACCAATTTGTAAGTCGCTCTGGATAAGAGCGTCTGCTAAATGACGTAAATGTAAATGTAAATGTAAATGGCAATACACCACAAACACCTGAGGTGCCTTATTGCTATTATAAACTGGTTACCAACGTAATTAGAACAGTAAAAATACATGTTTTTGCATACCCGTGGTATATACCACAGTTTTCAGCCAATCAGCATTCAGGGCTCGAACCACCCAGTTTATAATGCAATATAGTAAATACTGTTTCGATAATTGTATTATATAAAATAATATCTTTATGACTGCATTTGAGTGTTATTCAGGGCTCATACATATCGGTGGTTAGTACACTTTGTACATTAGACTGATAGTGTAAATATAGCGAGAACATGGCAGAATGTCTCACCAAGAGTAGGACTGTGGTATTCCTCTTCTGTGAGAGTCTTCAACTCCCTCTGTATCTCTGTAAAACAAGCACACATACACACATCATGTCATGGGGATAACGTACAATATTATGTTATTTCCTTTTAAACATACACATTGCATCAGTGTGTACAACTATGGCATTGTTGACACTCAACCGTGCATAACATGATTTATACAGTATGTAAGTCTTGTCAGAACTGACATTTTACTGGCAGCAGTAACATAATTATCTACTCAATTACAGCTGCAACCGAATGTGACCTACTGTCTACAGACAACAGGGACTTTGTGCAGGATATATTTTTAGCTAAGTACACCACTTCATTGGTACTGTGTCTTCAGCACTGTCACAGGCATTGAAATGAATTTAGTTAAAGCTACATTTGGCCGTAGAATATTGTGGTTGTCTCAGTGCTTTGCCAACGGGCAGTGTAGGGCAAGGGACAAACTGTCCAGAATGGTTTTATTGATGAAACAAGGCTGATGTCTTGGAGCTAGTTGTCCTCCCATGCCCTCCCATGCCCTAATGGTATTCATGCTGTGAGACCTGTTGGTTCAGTACCTGACTGGAAGGCAGTGAGAACAGCCGAGGCAGGGACAGTAGCAGGAAGCAGAGGGACAGGCTTGGGTAGAGGGTCAGAGAGAGGGGCAACGACTAGGGCAAGTTTATGGTGGGTGTTAGGGTGAGGAGTTGGAGGGTCGTGAGAGAAAATACATTTGACAGGAGGTGAGGACTTAGGGAAGGGGATGGAAGGGGGAGGACAGTAATGGTCACACAGGGCATCCAGGTCTGGGCTAGTCAACAGGGGGACAGGGGCCATGGCATCTCTGGGAGAGGGACAGAAATAGGAGGGGGACAGGCCAGAGGGGCCTGACACAGGCCTGGGCCTCCCCCACTCCCTCTGCCGGACTGAGGCTGAGAGCAGAGAGGTGATGAAGGGGATTGACACAGAGAGAGAGAAAGAAAGAGAGAGAGAGAGAGAGAGAGAGAGAGAGAGAGAGAGAGAGAGAGAGAGAGAGAGAGAGAGAGAGAGAGAGAGAGAGAGAGAGAGAGAGAGAGAGAGAGAGAGAGAGAGTGTAGTAAGACAAATATTTATGATTGTAGGTAAACAAAGAAAGAGAAAAATGATATAATTAGTTCAGCAACCAGAATTAAGCAAGTCAGCTTTGGCTCACACTCCAAGAGAAGCAAGCTACACAAGCTATAACTTCAGAAGTAACACAAAGTTATCAGCTTTAGCTACCTGGCTCAGGTTTTGGGAGCTGGGGTTTCAGCAGCGGTGGGTCTGGCTGGGATAGGGCAGTAACAGTGTTTTTGCCTTGAGGAGAAGCAGCAGAGGAAAAGATAGAGGGGGAGGAGGGACGCTGATGAGTTGATACAATCTGAGGTCTGAAGACATTTGAACGAGCTGCAGTAGAGGAAGAGGGGGATAAAAGACAGGAGAGGCCAGAAAGATGATAGTGTAAGAAAAACTACAGCATGAGACACTCAAACCTCTATGAGTCCAACTTAAAGACATATAACGGCTAATGTGATAAAGCAGGTGGCCTTTGACCTATGAACTGCCATGTGTCTGGTACCTCTCTGTGGGTCGGAGGGGGGTTGAGAGAGGCCAACACCCCGAGGCTTCAAGTCCACTGCAAGGCCACTCAGAGCCCCCGGGAGACTACTCAGAAAAGACACAGGCGCTAGCAGCAAGAAGAAAAGGAAGTGAAAAGAGGGAAGAACAATAGCAGAAATAGAAAAATAGCAGAAACCAATGAATGAGAGCGATGACTTGGTGGAAAGAGGGATACTACAGATAGGCATGCCTTAAGACGTGCAGTGATGTTACTTTTACTTTTTCTAAACCACAATTTCCTGTTAATAATGCAGAGAACATTTCTGTTATCTTACAGTAACACTGGAAGTCTTCAAAAGTGCCCCTGGTTGATGCTACTAGTGATTTCTATGTTGCTCAAAATCAGTCTCATTAGACAGTCCAGACATTCCAATACCATGCCCTTGCTGGGGGATACTTCTGTTGAACAAAATGTTAAGCAATTCATAGGCAATTCAGGGAGTTCCATCATGCAGATTGAGAAACAAGTGAAGCTTCAGTAAGCACTTGTCAAGGCAGCATCATTCAGTCTATCTGTCTGGCTGCAGGTACCTGAGCAGCTGCTGGGATGGAAGATTTTGGGCAGTGGTTGATAGCGGGTAAAGGCTGGCACTGAGGGAACTGGGGGTCCTAGGGCCACTAATGGCACGGAGGCAGAGGGAACTGATGGAACTGACAGAACTGGTGGAACTGATGGAACGGGTGGAACTGGTAGAACTGATGGAACTGAGGCTGAGGACACTGAGGGAACTGAGGGAACGGATGGAACTGATGGAACCGATGGAACTGATGGAACTGATTGAACTGAGGCTGAGGACACTGAGGGAACTGAGGGAACGGATGGAACTGATGGAACCGATGGAACTGATGGAACTGATTGAACTGAGGCTGAGGACACTGAGGGAACTGAGGGAACGGATGGAACTGATGGAACCGATGGAACTGGTGGAACTGATTGAACTGAGGCTGAGGACACTGAGGGAACTGAGGGAACTGATGGAACGGGTGGAACTGGTAGAACTGATGGAACTGATTGAACTGAGGCTGAGGACACTGAGGGAACTGAGGGAACGGATGGAACTGATGGAACCGATGGAACTGGTGGAACAGGTGAAACTGAGGGCACCAAGGAGACTGGGGGCACTGGTGGCCTGGGGGGCTCAGGGGAGGGTGGCACAGAGTGTGCATGTCTGAAACGGGTTGGTGGATGTGGAGAGGGGGTCGGGGGGACAGGGGCAGTACCAGCTTTGCCACTCTCTTTCCCACAGGCTATCGGATGGAGAGGGGGATGGAGAGAGGGAGGGAGATGAAGATGTGGAAGAGTAGAAATAGAAAAAGATTAAGAGAAGGCGGGAAGGATGATATGACAGGTTGCAAATGAAATGACCGTCATAAATCAGATACAACTTTTTAACTGAAATTTCCAAGAAAACTAGCTAGCTGCATAGCATATAAATTGTTACTGAGGACTACTGTTGCTAATAGAGATGTATCTCTATTACTTTCTTCTTGGCTTTCTGATATCTATGGGGAAAGTATCTGATTCAATGGAAGATTTTGAAGATGTAATGTGGTGACTAATGTAAAATCATATCAAAGAGGATCCATCAGTTCTATATAATGTTATTTTTTTAATATTCTAAATGATGGTAATTTATACATTTATACATAAAGTATTGTGGTAGGATGATTGGAAAGGAGACCCAAAGGTGGGCAGGAGGGAGAGGAACTGGCAGAGGAACTGGCAGAGAAAGTGGTGAAAGAAAGCGTGAGAAGGAAAAGGTAGGGACAGGAGAGACTAATAAAAAGTTGTGGTAGAAAAGTGAGGATGCCATTATTTATTGGAGAGAAAGGAAGGCAGAATGTACGAGGTATGTATGAGTGTATAATTGAAGTGTACCTGCAGCAGCTTTGCTAATGCTAGCTCCAGCACTGGACCTCCTGTCTTCCTCCTCATCACTCTCGTTGAAGTCGTCAAGGTTACCGATGTCTGTGGGTTTGACACTCATCAGACTGGCCAGACTCTGCATGTCCTCGTCACTGTGGGAGAGTAACACAGCATTGTCACCTTGACACATAATGATGTCATTACTGATGTTATTACCGTAGTATGGGTGGTAATTATGAATCTATCGTTATTGGGATATTATGGGATGGACTCACGTGGCTTTCCCCTCTCTGAGAAACACACAGGACAGGGAGAGCTTCAGAGTTGCCTCCACCACCTTGACAGACAGGGGCTTCAGCTTCAATGTCAGGTCTTGCTGAGTGGGAGTGGCACTGGCAAACTTCTTCATATTCACGTCCACTGCAGCCAACACCTTACGTTGACCCTTTGTCTCCTGCAAAGCAAGCAGCAGGAATACATTCATGAGCGGGCTTTAGTAGTACCATTAGATTATCTTTAATGAAATGTCATATTTCAATGCGGGCCGTTATGAGATATTGTAATTAGATAGAGGTAGAAACTACACTCACACTCTCAATGACAAACGTCCAGTCTTTGTCTTCAAACACATCAGAATGTGGATCCTAGTGGGGTAAATACAGAGATAGAAATGACAGGGGAAAACGACACATGTTGCACACATTTTTGTATGTTATCAATTTACATTAGAAATGTCTAAAGTGTACTCATGTGTACTCATGTACTCATGAATACCCATGGGGTGATATTTACCCTGAAGAGTGTGACGGAGATATCCACGTTTTCAGGTACGGGCCACACCACCATCCCCCTGTAGGGGTTCTTGATGCCCGGCTGCCATCCATGAAGCTAGAGAGAGAAATCAAGGCTACATCAAAACGTGATACAAGTTATAGAAATGCATCCCTGCCATTCTGGTGGGATGAGAGCTGTGCTGTTTTGAGGTAGGTAAAACAGGGTGAGTATTTACCTTGGAGCACATACGCCTATTTCTTCTGGTCCAAACCACCCTCACTTTATCTGGTTGCCTGAAATCATAGAAAAAGGTGATGCATCAAAACATGAGACAAGAGACAGTGAGAAATGCTATAAATTGTTTTGTAGCTTCTTTTAGTCCTTACATAATTCAGCATAAGTTCTCTTCTTTGGATTTTCAATGTAATCATTTCCACAAAAACACTAATATAAACACCAACACACAAGTTCTCTGTTATTTGTTGTGAAACAATTATTTTTAAGAAGAACGGGACTGCTTCCCCAGTCAGAGTCATCCCTGGTGGTTTAGCTCCAAAGAAGAGGTTTGTTTTAAACAACCTGAACAACGCAAGGGAATCATGCCCTAACAGATATTCTATTCCACAACAGATGACGAAGAGGGATAGCAGACAGTAATGGGGATCTTGTGAGAGTCACATGATCACAATCAGCTGAAACCCAATACACACAACCCAAGGGCTGGAAGAGACACAGTGTGTGTGTGTGTGTGTGTGTGTGTGTGTGTGTGTGTGTGTGTGTGTGTGTGTGTGTGTGTGTGTGTGTGTGTGTGTGTGTGTGTGTGTGTGAAGCCAGGGACCTTTGCTACTACAGTTCTGTACTACACATCATAGCTTTGGTCCAGAGTTCCTTACAAATGCATTCCTCATTTAACACGTGGACTAATTTCTAACATCACAGAAATGTACTAAATATCTCACACTAGGCCACCTGAAATTACTGTCAAACATAATATGGTGTTCTACATGTCTATTGGTGAAATATCAAAAGTAAATCTCGGAATCGATTTGACATTACATAATGCATTCATGAAATATGTCATAGGCCTACACAAATGTTTGACTGTTTGTCAGATACATTTCATTTACATTTACATTTTAGTCATTTAGCAGACGCTCTTATCCAGAGCGACTTACAGTTAGTGAGTGCATACATTTTCATTGCTATTCTATCTGTCCTCAATGTGTAACATTATACCAGTGTTGTTCTGTCTCCACTGACTGGGAGAAGTTTCCAACCCTTGGTTTGTCAATTGTTTGTTAAAAGGAGAAGTTCTGGCTTCTGGAACACAGGAAGAATGGAAGGAAGCTGCATTATGGCACTGACCTGGCCAATGGCACTGTTTTCTTGAGGCCTCTGGGGGTGTGGTACCTCACAGGAGGAAGGACCCATATTGCACAATCACTTTTAACCTACAGTCCGAAGACCCTCCCATCCTGATTGTTTATGTTATAACAAGCCCCTCCCACTTTATTATAACTATTTAATGTGTATCCAGAATACAGTTGAGCTGTTTGCTCACTAATATTGCTTGTAAATGGTAATACACCTGAAATGTGTTTAACATATTACTATTGTAGGATCTATCTAAACTGAATTGAAGTTCCTCTGGTGCAGGGGACTCCTTACTAACATAGAGAGTTATTGGGCTAATGCAGCCTGTTGAGGAGAACATGGAAAGCAGGGTCAAATTCAGTTCTGTGTCGGGTTTCAGGCTAGTTATAGCAACAGAGAGGAAGGGAGTTGAAAGGGAGCTGAATGGCATGTTTGGGTGGGGAGGGGGTTGCTTTTAAAGCATTATGGCATCATAGGGCACAGAAATAGACTGACAGACTGGGACAGGCAAATCAATTACAACAGGAGAAAGCATGCCCATACTCCTTCCCGAGTTACCAGAGGCCAATATGACTCACACCAAAAGCAGGCCGCTGTGTCATGCTCCAGCTGTCACAAACTCAACCAGAGGCAAGACTGCTCATTTGTTGAGACTGAAGACTTGACCCTGACAGCTGCAACCAGTAGTAAGGCTTTCTCTCAAAAAACCTCCCCCTCATTGGTTCTCATGTTAGAACAGCTTATGACAAAACATGAGATGGACAGTTTGATCGCTCTTCATGTTTGTGTTATTATAAGTGATACCCAGTTCAACTGGAGAGCTTCAAGTTCCTCTGTGTTCACATCAATAAGGATATATCATGGTCCAAACACACCAACACGGTTATAAAGAAGGCACGACAACGCCTTTTCAGGAGGCTGAAAATATTTGGCATGGGCGCTCAGATCCTCAAAAAGTTATACAGCTGCCATAGCCGCAGGAAGTCGTTTCGAGGTGGGGTGCTGCAATTTGTTTTTCGACAGGGACGGGGGGACGGGGGGGGTTGCCCACTCCACAGATATCAGCCTGCTAATACAGGACTATTAAAGGCCCAGTGCACTACTTTAGTGAACATAAATTTTTTTCAAAAACATGTATTTTTATATATATATATTTTTTCATTGTGATTTTTCAGGGGGTGCTGCAGCACCCTCAGCACCCCTACTTCCCACGGCTATGACAGCTGCACTATTGAGAGCATCTTGACTGGCTGCATCACCGCTTGGTATGGCAACTGCTTGGCATCCGACCGCAAGGCACTACAGAGGGTAGTCTGTACGGCCCAGTACATCACTGGGGCCGAGCTCCCTGCCATCCAGGACCTTTATACCAGGCGGTGTCAGAGGAAGGCCCTAAAAATGGTCAAAGACTCCAGCCACCCAAGTCATAGACTGCAAGCGGTACCAGAGCGCCAAGTCTGGGACCAAAAGGCTCCTGAACAGCTTCTACCCCAAGCCATAAGACTGCTAAACAGCTCATCAAATGGCTACCTGGACTATTTACATTGACACCCTTTTTTTTCTCACTGAGTCTCTTGCACTGGCTCTATGCACACTCACTGGACTCTAACCACACACTTACTGTACGGTAGCTAGCTACAGCAACAAGTATTCTTTCCTACTACGATAGCAACGCAGCTAGCTACCAAGAAGATGAGTGTGTGACCCAGACAAGGGCCGAGAAAACACAGTTTTCGGACACCATGAATCCTGAATAGTGAGTAAAGTTGGTGATGTTTAGGTGTTGTTTTTGTTAGCTCCACAGACCGAGTAACACCGGATAACGAGATGTAGCAAGCAAGCTAGTTTTTTTTACATTTATTTTTATTCAAAGTACAAATTACAAATATCAAGCACAAATATTTGTTATACAAATTATCAGCAATCAACAATTTACATCACTACAGTACATTAAACACGTCTACCGCAAAACAAAATACACAAGTAAAACAAGAAGAGACCTTAAATACATACAGTGAGGGAAAAAAGTATTTGATCCCCTGCTCATTTTGTATGTTTGCCCACTGAAAAAGAAATGAACAGTCTATAATTTTAATGGTAGGTTTATTTGAACAGTGAGAGACAGAATAACAACAACAAAATCCAGAAAAACGCATGTCAAAAATTTAATAAATTGATTTGCATTTTAATGAGGGAAATAAGTATTTGACCCCCTCTCAATCAGAAAGATTTCTGGCTCCCAGGTGTCTTTTATACAGGTAACGAGCTGAGATTAGGAGCACACTCTTAAAGGGAGTGCTCCTAATCTCAGTTTGTTACCTGTATAAAAGACACCTGTCCACAGAAGCAATCAATCAATCAGATTCCAAACTCTCCACCATGGCCAAGACCAAAGAGCTCTCCAAGGATGTCAGGGACAAGATTGTAGACCTACACAAGGCTGGAATGGGCTACAAGACCATCGCCAAGCAGCTTGGTGAGAAGGTGACAACAGTTGGTGTGATTATTCGCAAATGGAAGAAACACAAAATAACTGTCAATCTCCCTCGGCCTGGGGCTCCATGCAAGATCTCACCTCGTGGAGTTGCAATGATCATGAGAACGGTGAGGAATCAGCCCAGAACTACACGGGAGGATCTTATCAATGATCTCAAGGCAGCTGGGACCATAGTCACCAAGAAAACAATTGGTAACACACTACGCCGTGAAGGACTGAAATCCTGCAGCGCCCGCAAGGTCCCCCTGCTCAAGAAAGCACATATACAGGCCCGTCTGAAGTTTGCCAATGAACATCTGAATGATTCAGAGGAGAACTGGGTGAAAGTGTTGTGGTCAGATGAGACCAAAATCGAGCTCTTTGGCATCAACTCAACTCGCCGTGTTTGGAGGAGGAGGAATGCTGCCTATGACCCCAAGAACACCATCCCCACCGTCAAACATGGAGGTGGAAACATTATGCTTTGTTTTTCTGCTAAGGGGACAGGACAACTTCACCGCATCAAAGGGACGATGGACGGGGCCATGTACCGTCAAATCTTGGGTGAGAACCTCCTTCCCTCAGCCAGGGCATTGAAAATGGGTCGTGGATGGGTATTCCAGCATGACAATGACCCAAAACACACGGCCAAGGCAACAAAGGAGTGGCTCAAGAAGAAGCACATTAAGGTCCTGGAGTGGCCTAGCCAGTCTCCAGACCTTAATCCCATAGAAAATCTGTGGAGGGAGCTGAAGGTTCGAGTTGCCAAACGTCAGCCTCGAAACCTTAATGACTTGGAGAAGATCTGCAAAGAGGAGTGGGACAAAATCCCTCCTGAGATGTGTGCAAACCTGGTCGCCAACTATAAGAAACGTCTGACCTCTGTGATTGCCAACAAGGGTTTTGCCACCAAGTACTAAGTCATGTTTTGCAGAGGGGTCAAATACTTATTTCCCTCATTAAAATGCAAAATCAATTTATAAATATTTTGACATGCGTTTTTCTGGATTTTTTTGATGATATTCTGTCTCTCACTGTTCAAATAAACCTACCATGTTAATTATAGACTGATCATGTCTTTGTCAGTGGGCAAACGTACAAAATCAGCAGGGGATCAAATACTTTTTTCCCTCACTGTACATATTACCTCAATTACCTCAACTACCTCGTACCCCTGCACAGTGACTCGGTAGTCCTTGTATAGAGCCTTGTTATTGTTTTTTTATTGTGTTACTATTTTTTTTCTTTTTTTCTTTTTAACTCTGCATTGTTGGGAAAGGGCTTGTAAGTAAGTGTTTCATGTTAAAGTCTAGACATGTTGTATTCTGGCACAAGTGACAAATACATTTTGATTTGAATCGATCGATCACCATGATGGGGCTCAACGCTCCAAGGCTCATGTACAGACGTTGTGTCAGATTTCAAATGGTCTGTGTTTTAGTCTAAGTCTGAATCTTATCTGCTAAGAAATAATGATCTAATCAAACTACTGTATAGTACACAATAGCTCTGTTGGAACATGACAAAATACGCAAGGATATGGCATGGCTGGCAGGCCTGTTTGCAAATTACATTGTTGTGTAGAGATCTCCCTTATCATGGTTGATAGAAAATAAGTATGTAGTAACTTTGGGATTCCACTAAGAGTGAAAAGCATTGTTTTAATTGGATCAATCATTAGGCTATTGATTGAGGCCCTTCTCCACTTAAGATCAAAGTAGGCAAAGGGTAGCCTAATTGATGACATGTCTGATGACATCAACACAGATAGCTTAATTAACATTACAAAGAAATACCAACAAATCCAATCATAGTGAAACAAATAAAGTTAGAAGTGATATCACTCTGGAAAACATTTGCCCTGCTTCCCAGTATCTGGTCATGTCATGACATCGTCATCATCATGATACAGATTCTCCTGTCAGCTGAGTGAACTGACATAATGTCTGTCTTTATCAGTCTGACAGTGATGTAATAGGCTTGTGGTAGGGGTAGGAGTATTGATGCCTTTTGTGTGCATTAAATCTACAGTTAGGACTGTGCCCATGGGACACACTCTTCTCACGCCACTTCGATATGAAGTGATTTTCGTTGCAAGTTAGGAGAGTCTTTTTGCAAACCCTAAACATTTTCCTAACCTTAAACTCGGTCTCCTAACCTGCCATGTTAATTATCCTGAACTGCTGCGTAAATTCTAACCTGTTACGACAAAGTCACTTTAGTATCAAAGTGGCGTGAAAATAGTGTTTATCCTGTGCCCATAGCCTACTATAATTACAATAAACGCGGAAATGTAGAGGCTCAATGCGATTTCACAGCCACAAAGTCAAAATTGGCTATAGCGTAAAAGAAAACGTTGGTCTTCATTTATGGTAAGGGTTAAGCGTAAAGTTATCAGTGTGGTTAAGGTTAAAGGTTAGGTTTAAAATAAAATTGTAAGAATATAAATTGTAGAAATAGGCGGGGTTTAGCCATAATTATGACTTTGTGGCTGTGGAAGCTAGTGACGACAGCTAATGCGCTTCTCTTATTCATATTACTGTATCAGAGGAAACAACGAACTAACTACATTTTGCCCTCTTCCTGTAACTGTTGTCACTAGTAAGAAAATGGAATACGGCCCGTTATGGATTTGATCAAATAAATGGAATAGATTCTTGACAAGGATGGCTAAAGCAGCGCCCATGGTGGTAGGCTGCGCAAACCTACTTTTAAAGTATAAGTATTACAAGGAGAAACGCCCTTCATGGGAGCAGATAACGTGAGTCAATAGCATGTTGTGAAAATGAGTTCGTTTAACCTAAAGAAATAACATAACCTACCATTTCTTCGTGCATTCCAACACAAGTTCTTGATAGGACGCCACAAACTGGAATTTTGAAGCTTTCTTGCCAACGCGTTGTAATCTTTTCCAAACCGAAGTCATAATTTAGTTGAGGTATTACAAAGTTTAAAAAAGTAAGTTCCACTTTCTTCTAACTCCTTTCGGGATGGTTGTTCAATGACAGTTCGTGGTGTGTAAAACCGTTGTCTTCAAGCTGACCGTATTCAAAAGGGACAGCCGCAGGTGAAGTTTCATTGAGTTCAGTCACATAAAACTGTCAACATCAACTAAACACATTGAAGAAAAAAACATGTAGCACGGAACTACGGTAATTATTAACTACAGTATTTATAAGCGGAACCGAATCCACTGTCTTGCGCATTTCAACACTTCCACATAGTCAGAAAAGGAAAGCCAAATATCCTAAATGCAACTGTTAGTCCACAATGTGCATTCCAGAGTAAAAAGACACTGTCGACAATTCATCCAGGTATATAATAGCTGTCCTTCGCCCAGCCAGGGAAATAAAACTGTCAGATAAAGCCACCATAACACATTTTAGGCTACGTTACACTGACAGTGCAATAAACTCTCCAAGTGGTATCATTTGTTGCGTCTGTATGCTGCAGATAGAGAAGGGGAGCGGTTGCTAAGCATTGATGATGCGGCAGTATGCAAAGTTCCTTAGCTCTATCTTCTTTCTGCCTATCCGTACAACAGTAAACAATAACATTTCAGACTTTGGATTCCGTCCATGGTACGATGCCACTGTCAGTATGATGACCTTTAAGGAGTCAGATGACACTTATCCAACTTTGCTGAAGTTTATTCAAAAGTAATACTTTGCCCTGAATTGTTCACTCAAACTATTCTTGGCGCGCTTCTCTGCAGGATACATTGTATCCATTTGTAAAGTGCTCTTGCGTATTTGACACTTTTATCCTAATATTTTATTTACATTTTAGGAACATCCTTTAATTTCCTTACTTCTCTAAAAGGTTTGTGATTCAGTTTGGGCCAAAGCACATTGGGCAGTAAGATTATGCATGAGTTTCCATGAAGAGAGATGTCCTGTCCCACTGCGTATTCGGAGCAGCCGTGCATAGGGATTTTCCGTAGCTGTGTGGAGTATATTTTTGGAATGAGAGGAGGGTGGGGTAGGTGGACAGAGGCAGCTGGGGATAGAGGACTGTGATACAGCCTACACTTGGAACACAGCAGCTCATGTGTACCTCTCCTTTCCACTTTGCAATAGTATAATAACAACATTGACAGAGATCACAGGCTATAAAAAATCACGGCATGTTATGACTAGGAGTTATACATTTATTGAGCCTAAGTATATTCAAAACGTCATTACTTAACATATGGAACTTAACAAATAATGTGTTTCCAGTATTCAGGGAAGAGATCAGTGAAGTAGACAGCTGGCTAGAGCCGAGAGTTTCCTAACTCAACCCCACCTTGTTCTCTGAGACAGAGTGAGTGTTCTGCCAGGGTGCAGCAGCGGATGTGCAAGTCATGACTCAACGTGTTATTTACCTTGACTCAAGCAGCAAACACATCACTATTAATCAGTGTCTGAGAGACATAAGGCCAGGGAATGACCTGCAATGAGAAGATGACTTGTCTAATTTATCTTTGCTCAGACTGTAGGTTAACTATCATAAACTGAGTTGAAGCCACATGAGAAATTGTTTCATGCTCACGCTACAGATGGTTATATCGGTCAGCTAATACAGTATACAGTAATACAGTAAAGGCCCAGTGCACTACTTAATTTTTTTGATTTAATTCAGATTTTTCAGGGGGTGCTGCAGCACTCTCCGCATCCCTACTTCCTGCAGCTATGTGTGGCCTATTTATAGAAATACATGGGACTTTCTAAAAGGAATGTAAAAGCTCTCACCCGTTTTAATGTTCTGTTGCTATATGAATAGTCAAATGAAATGGGAACTGTCTGCCAATGGTAATAAGATATGGTAGGCTGTCATTGTAAATAAGAATTTGTTCTTAACTGACTTGCCTAGTTAAATAAAGGTTAAATAAAATAATAAATAAATATCAGAGACTGTTATTACTTGAAAGATCACATTGAAAGATCTCCCTTATCATGGTTGATAGAAAATAAGTGCTTAGTAACTTTAGGATTCTGCTAAAAATTAAGAAAGTATTGTTTTAATTTGATCCATCATTATTAGGCTATTGATTGAGGCCCTTCTCCTCTTAAGATCAAAGTAGGCAAAGGGTAGCCTAATTAAAGTTACAAATAAATACCAACAAATCCAATCATAGTGAGAGGAAAAATTTGTTAGAAGTTATACCACTCTTGAAAATATTTGCCCTGCTTCCTAGTATCTGGTTTATGTCAGGGCATCATCATCATCGTGATGATACAGATCCTGCTGTCAGCTGAGTGGATGGAAGTAATGTCTGTCATTTATCAGTCTGACAATGATGTAGTAGGAATGCAAAAGCTCTCACCCCTGTTTTAACGTTCTGTTGCTATATGAATAGTAAATTAAATGATTGAAATGGGAACTGACCACCAATGGTAATAAGAATTCAGAGACTGTTATTACGAAAATACAAACAAAGGTTGCAGTAAAGTGGCCTTGCACTGTGACTATTAGGGAAAGGATAATGGATGTCTGAGGCATGTATGGGGCTTCCTGTTTTCAGTTAGTCATTTCCTGGTGGTTAGTGGATCTATAAAGTAGCTTGCTCAAGGGTAGAGTTGATCTATTCCTGTAATTACCATCAAAAGTTACTTTGTGTTAAGCAGTACACTCTTAGAAAAAAGGGTTCCAAAATGGTTATTCGGCTGTACCCATAGGAGAACCCTTTTTGGTCCCAGATAGAACTCTCTTTGGTCCCAGGTAGAACTATTTTGGGTTCCATGTAGAACCCTCTGTGTAAAGGGTTCTACATGGAACTCAAAAAGGGTTCTACCTGGAACCAAAAAGGGTTCTTCAAAGGGTTCTCCTATGGGGACAGCCGAATAACCCTTTTAGGTTCTAGATAGAACCTTTTTTTCTAAGAGTGTACTTGCCGCTCTGATAAAAATAGACATGGGTTGCCATACAACTTCCCTTTATACTAAATATGATGGCAAGCTAGCAAGATAAATTACCAATGATATCCGGGTTGTATCCCTCTAACCTTCCTTTACACTAAACATGATGGTGTTTCAAGTTTAAACATTACTTTTATAATGTTTTATTCAAATTCTCTTTCAACCACTAAATAAGTAGAAATACTAGATGCTCAGGTCTAATTCTGTTTGTAAGGAATGCATGATGATGGTATTTGAATGTTTTACATCTACTGTTCTGGACTCCTCCTGCTACCCTGGGGAGAGAACAGGGATCATTGCCTAATAAGCCCATGTGTGGCTGGAATGGTTTGTTTATAATGGCCAGGCAGTCAGAGTGGTGCTCTCATGAATCAAAAACAAGTACAGTCATAGAGCTTGAAAGGGCTAACCAATGATATCAATGGCATCCACATATAACTTATCCTGTGAGATACTGTAAGTAATAGTTAGATGCAAAAAGGCACACTTCCATGGTTATCAAAAAGGCACACTTCCATGGTTATCAAAAAGGCACACTTCCATGGTTATCAAAATGCATACTCTGCCGTGAGCCAGAAACACAGGAACAAAAGTACCGTTTTTGGAACTGAAGGGCTTTCTGACTTCACCTTGGGAAACAAAAATGTTCAGGTTTTCTACATATGGAACAGATGCTGATATCTGTCACAACACATTTTGCCATCTAGTGGTTAGAGTATGTCAATAACCCCTTTCCAAACCAATAAATTACAGTTGAGCTGGACCCATAAGCGGACAATTGACGTACTGTAGAGTTATAACTTATAACACATGGTTACTGTCCATCGCATTTGTATTTTTAGGCCAAGATAATAAAAAAGCTCAATCCATAAACTGCCCATCACAACAAACAAAAACGAGTAATACCGACATTGTGTGTATGTGGCTACATGTCTAAGATTACATTCAATCTTAGAATTGTAGAGAAAAAAATAATACTTAAAGAAAAATACATTGTTTTACAATCCTAGGCCTTTGACATCAGACACTGCCACTTAAACAATCTTCAAGCGTAGTACAAGTATGATTGGATACCAATGAAATATGTTAAATTAATTAGAGGCATGTTACACCAAATTCAAATACCTCCAATTCATCAGGTATTTGAAATATGGCTTTTGTTTTCAAGATAGGCACAATTAGTCCAAATCAATTAGCAAGGTCTTTTTAATGATGTATTGTATAGTAACAAGGTTGTTGGAGAAAATGTCAGCTCCTTTTGTGATGGAGATAGATCATCAAAATGTCCTTCTGCCAATAACCTAGCTAGTTGGGTACAAGTATAATAAATAATTAAACGGCTATACAGAACAGGAAACAGCTTATATTATGTAAACAGAGGAAAAATATTAGTTGGTTTATAAGGGAATGTGGAAAGACTCTTTGATCAATTGGTCCCGGGAGTTTTGAGTTGGCTGGAGAGTCAGTGAAGTGCCAGGTAGATCCTGAGGTACATTATCACCATAGTTGCCCTCCTCCTCCTCTTCATAATAATCCTCTTCCTCAGAGTAACCATTTTCTGTAGTGATGGTGCTCTCTGACAGCAGAGAGTTGGAGATGTCCTGAAAGGCTCCCTTGTACTCCTGGATGGACTCATAGAGAGACCACAGCTGACAGTGCAGAGACATGTCCAACTGTCTGAGGCCCACCTAGGACACACAACAGGAACGGATAATTGTGTCAATAATCTCATACATTAACTATATAAACGTTGTCAGTTGAATACAAATGAACAAGAACAAATTTAGGTAAATTGAGCTGAAATTGCTGCCCTATTATTTCAGGATGTTCTCTAGATTTGTGCTATTTGCTGACAATAATCAAAGACAAAGCTGTGAGAAATGATCAAAATATTGTGTGTTTTGGTGTTTTTACTTTCCTTTTGTTGTTTTTCACATTTCTGTATGTTTTTACATTTCTTAAGGACTCTTGTAAGACTAGCCATTGGGCTAAAATATATCCTAATAAAATAAAATCAACTGATTACAGAATAATATCCTACCATTTCTTTGCGCAGCGTTGCGTCCAGACGTGCAGGCTTGCTGCGGCCGAGAGAGTCGATCACGCTAGACTTGCTGATGTCGACCTGAAGGCTTGTCCGTTTACTGTGGACTTTTTCGATGTCCCTCCATGAGCCACCACTGGAGTTAAGGATGCCGTTCAGGCCTTTTGGCAAAGCGGGTAGTCCTTCGATTGAACAGACGCTGCCTGGCCATCCAGGAGGACTCGACTGGAGCCCGTTCATTGTCTACCTCTTTATCAATGTCTATTTAAGAAAAAAAAAAATAAGAAAAAAAACTTCTGCTGCTTTTATTATAGGCCAGAAATATTCAATCATAAAGAAAATACGGATTCAATAATGGAAGCGCACTATCATGTGCAGTATGTGATGATTTCAAAATAGTAGGCTATAGCCTAGTCGTTATTGTCTCAGATCAGCAATCCACCGATGATGAGCATTTAACAGAACAGGTTGCAAATGTATAGACGGAATGTATAGTTTCAATAAAAAACGTTGCTTCACCTTCACTCCGGTTATTGTATTTCCAACGAGTCCTCAATAGCACAATACAGGCGCCGTGCACACAGCATCCATGTGGATGAAAAATTGCTTTGGCAATGAAAACATAACGTAGGCCTATGTAAATGTTACCAAGATGAATTCATGTCTGATATCCTTGCTTTGTTTCCCACTACGTTTTTCTGTCTCAACTGCGAACCTCGCCCTCGATTAATATCCCCTCCCCGTCCCGTCCCACTTCATCGCAGAGAGACCCGAGGCGCTGCACCGCTTCCCCGCTGTCAAAACACACTATATTTGAGGATAGAGGAAACAGTATTAGGACGTCCTTAGGAACAATATTGCCGAATAACTAAACTATTATATGTCGAGGCCGGTGTTTTTTTCTTCATTCTAGCAATACCAAATTCTGCACCTTGACCCATTTCCAAATGCCTTACATCAAGACAAAACCACTGAAAACCATAAATACTGAATTTTCCAATTGTCCCCCACGATTAAATCAGGGAGGGGACTATGGATCTTTCTCCGTCAGTACATTCCTACTTTCGTAACACGTGATCTCAGACAGCACTGGGCCGATTTTGACGAAACTTGGGTGAATGGTGCGTCTTTCCATATAGATCCGGCATTTACAAAATTACACTGATTGGCCCAATGAGGGAAATATAGTAATGAAATGAAATGTGTTAGTCACACGTGATATCGCAATTGGCCCAAGGGGGGGCTGCATCATTCGTGGGGCACGACATGTTTACGGTTGCCTTGTATTTATACAATAACCCCTATACATCTAAAATTATACACTATCCCAGTTTTTACAACAAATACACACAGAACTTCGTTCAGTACTACATCACAGCAAATATCATTTTGCATCCATCCAGTCTCTTATCAGAAACATCCTTAATAGTTGTTCCAATACTATTTGTTAACAAGTAGGCAACTCCCACTACTGCCACCACACTACTGAATATTAAAAATATCATCTTCTAGTATAAATAGATTGCTACTATATCTACAACTCCATACAATTACATTACATGGCCACTTTGTCACTCTATTGTTGTGTGGCCACATAAAACAAAAGCCACTTGTTTTAAAATGAAGTAATAACCACAGAGAAAGTATGAATAAAGTGGATGAATTCCAATTTTTATAAACAATTGATGTACATTAATATCAACCAGTCAAACAACACTCAACTATATTTAGTTCAGAGATATTCAACCACTCAGAGGTGCCCATTCTCACCATGCAAGTTGGTGTCAAAACTTTACCCTGAATCCACAGAGAAGCCTTCAAATCAAAAGTAACAGCAATGTTTTAAAAGATGTAACACTACAGGTCCTCAAAATACAAATGATGCATACACAGACAGTTGTCCAAGTTTATTACAATAACCTTTACCGGCAGAGGTGAAGCAGTTCACTTTTGCCACAAAAACCTTTGCAAGGGAATCAAGCTGCTATAACTTCCGGTGTTGCTTATGTGGGCGTGTGTTTATGCCTTGTTTCTGTTTTTAGAATTTCCATCAGTTCAGTCTCATGATTGGTGAAGCTCTTTCAGGCTGCGCAGTGAATCTGCACAGCTGCGGATGAGACTGCACAGCTGGATACTAGCCTCTACTGAGGCTGAGTGCTGGAGCTCCTGTGTGGCCCACCGCAGCTTGTGCAGCACTGCGTCCTCAGCACTGGACAGGGCTGGGTGAGGTGCAAGGGCTACTATGGGGGCTGGCACATGGACTGGCTGGATGGAGGGGGTGGACGCAGGGAGGAAGCTGGGGGTCACGGTGGTTGCAGGGGTGGGGTTTGCTGGTGGAGGTAGGGGTCCTCTCAGTCCTGACGCAGCCCCCTCACAGTGCTCTGGTCGGGGCTGCCCTGTGATGGAGAGGGGAGCGTCACTGGAGGGGGCTCCATTGTCCAGAGGGAAAGGCTGAGAGGCTAGCTGTCTCTCTCTGACCTGTGACAGGGCAGCCTGGGCATTTAGGGCTGAGAGTGAGAGGACAGTAACAGGAAAGAGAAGGAAATGACAAGAAAAAAAAGTTTAGTTGGAGCAAGAAAATTATTTGTTCAGTTGCAAACTAATGTTAGATGAGTCATAAACTGGGCCCAGTTAGCTCAGGAAACTCCTTTCCTAGCCTGACTACCTACCCATCCACATTGCTCCAGCCAAACGCCACGCCCACTTGTGTTTCTTTGTATGGCGCGATCAACAGAGCAGCGAAATTAAATTCAGGATGAGTTGTCAGGCAACTCCTTTCCCCCAGTCATAACAGAAATTCTCCTAGCCCTGCACAGACTCTTACCTGGGTTGTCCTTGTCTACGTCAGAGTCCAGCTCCTGACATGCAACACAGTAGTTCTTCTTCTGCTTGTCCTGAAGGAGAATCGTCTGGACAGGCACAAACGACTAATTATTCAACTCAAGCCCAAATACTACTTAGACGCTCATTACAATCTCCTAAAACAAGATCAATCAATCCCTTCATCTTTAAAAAGCATTACATAGTACATTTATTTAGTTATAGATCTCACTCAGTAAATATATAACAGGTGGCAAATATATAAACTGGGATGGTCTGGATTATCCCCTACTCACCCCACATTGCTCGCAGCATTCTCCTAACATTTTGTAGCCATTGAGGAGGTAGGCACCCATGAGCTTGCTTATTTTGTCCTGTCGTTCCCGCTGAGCATGAATAACCTTCATCTCAGATTCTGAAGGGGGTGTCCACTCGAAGTCATCGTCGTCTGACAAGAAAACCATGGAGGGTGAGGGGAGGAAACCGACATTCAAACTACCAGAACTCAGTCATATGGACACGGCTGGCTTGCTCATCACGCAGCTAGCTAGTTTATCAAACTGACAGTACAATAACTTAACGCGTTAGTCGATTTCGGTTAACCTAGCAAGCTAGCTGATAGCTACACCAGCTAGGTGATGATAATTTAACTTTTGATAGTGCGCAAATAGTAGCTAGTTAGTTAGCAAGCAAGTATTATGCGACGTCTGTTTGTGCTAACTAATCTGGAGACACCAGTAGACCAACTAACGTTAGTTGACTAACGTTAGCCAATTAGCCATCTACTGTAGCTGGCTAAGCTGACCAAGCTAGCTGTCAAACTGGGCTTCCGGTCAAAACTTTAACTCACAAAAACGTCCATCTGGCATTCTGAAAGACAATTAGCAAAATAAACTTGTGAGATAGCCTACCAAAGTAAAACATAAGCATTTAAGGAAAGTAGCTTGTTTATTTACCTGCATTCAGTGCCATGATTCCACTGCTATGCCTGGTTGCTGCACGCCGTTTCTTTACAAAAAATTTATGCAGCTACACATGCGTCCACTAAGTTTGAAATGTAACGTTATAGGTCTGTTACTGCCACCTGTCGTATTGGAAGACTATAGCTAGCTAGCTAAGAGACAGTACAGTAAAATATATATTTTAAAATAACTAAACCAAGATAGACCACAGCACGTCGTTTCAAATGGGAACAAATGAGTCATAGTGGGCAGGTGGGCGGAGCCAAGCACGAGCTACCAAGATCCTATTGGCGTGTTCTAGCATATATTTGCAAATTGCGCGTGTGCAATAACTCAATTCGTCTTTGCACTCCTAAACAACGCAATTATTTTACAACTTTGGCAAAGAGTAAAGTCTACAAAACATAGTCCACTCTGTTCTTAACATATTCTAGTTTTGGGAACAGAAACATTTATTGAAATCAAATGTTTTATCGATGAGAAAATTAACAGAATGTCGACCAAAATCCATCTCGTTCCATCTTCTCCCACTGCCGGTCAATGGGCTTCCTCTCACTCCCATATTTGGTAGTGAGTGGAAACGCCAAGTAGATACTTCACATTTATACATCCGGTGAAATATCTGATTCATTGTTCTATCTGTGGTACAGTAAATTAATCAGGAGTGCCAGAGTGCGCTCAGCGTGCCCTCTGGGCGTTCGTAAAATCATAGCGTTGTCAGATTGTCCGTTTATAAATTCAGAGCGTTTCGCTCTGGCCTCACAACGGCGGTCAAGCACCTTAAGCTAACTTGCTAACCATTGCTAGCTACTTCCAGACATAAATGAGAGAACACCTCACTCTGACCATTTTACTTGCCCCAGCAGAGCTGGTTAGGCTGTTTTCATGTTATCCAGAGCGTTGGTGACTGTAACTGTGCTGCTGGCAACAATTTCATAAAGTTTTTTTGCCGACGTTTACTGACACCGGTCATATTCAACAGGTGTTGCCCGTTCGTAAATTTATCAGTTATTCTGCAATCTGGCACACAGACGAGAGTGCTCTGAAATCGGACTAGATAGCCAGAGTGAATTTACGAACGCGCACAGTATGAAGCTAGGCTGACATCCCTGGTCACGCTTGTCGGCGACGTTGGCTAGCTAAACTCATGCGCACAAACACGTCATCGGGTCTAACCTTTCGGACTGCGCACGTGCAGGCCATCTAATCAAAGGCACTCCTTTAATATAAAGTTGTTTTTCACAAAACTTTAAACTTGTCAGTTTGTCACTTTTACGAGGTTGGAGTAATAACATGTTCAGCTACTTAAGACATTGTCTCGTAAATGTAATGAATCTAGGTTGTGCCTTTAGATTTCGAGAAAATTAATAATAGTAATATGCCATTTAGCAGACGCTTTTATCCAAAGCGACTTACAGTCATGCGTGCATACATTTTTTTTGGGGTATGGGTGGTCCCGGGGATCGAACCCACTACCTTGGCGTTATAAGCGCCGTGCTCTACCAGCTGAGCTACAGAGGACCGCTAAGGAATAATGTTTCACTTCTCTCATTGACTTCTCAAACCCCAGCCTGGTCTTCTTTGCAAGCGTTCCCGAATGTCGTCGTCGTCTTCTTCTTCTTCTGCTGCTTCTTCTTCTTCTGTGGATTTTATATGGCAACTAACTTTCAGGTGCATTTCTACCACCAACTGGACTGGAGTGTGGACCAGAGACAGGGAAGGTCTACATCCTACCCATTATTCCCGTCTCCCTAAAGAAACACATAATTAAATACTACATCCCATTGGCTCTTCAACCCCATTACTCTTTCAATCTAATAACAATCTCTCCCTTTCCCTCTCATATTACTGAAATAGAACATGTTCCACTGTCTCTATCTCCTCCTGACAGTGATCACACCTCCCAGTCGGATGTTTTCCTACCAATTTCAATGTACTGTTGAGCCTTGTGTGTCCCAGTCTCAGCCTTGTGATTACACTTTCCTCCCTTCTCTCTGGACCTGAGGACCTCCCTGCCCCCACCTTTTATTACACTTTCCTCCCTTCTCTCTGGACCTGAGGACCTCCCTGCCCCCACCTTTTATTACACTTTCCTCCCTTCTCTCTGGACCTGAGGACCTCCCTGCCCCCACCTTTTATTACACTTTCCTCCCTTCTCTCTGTACCTGAGGACCTCCCTGCCCCCACCTTTTATTACACTTTCCTCCCTTCTCTCTGGACCTGAGGACCTCCCTGCCCCCACCTTTTATTACACTTTCCTCCCTTCTCTCTGGACCTGAGGACCTCCCTGCCCCCACCTTTTATTACACTTTCCTCCCTTCTCTCTGTACCTTAGGACCTCCCTGCCCCCACCTTTTCCTGGATATTATGCAGGTGTCTTCCCTTTCCCTACCTGTTCCACAACTCTTGCTATTTGTTTTTAACCACTGTTTTTATCAACCCCTTGGCTTCTGCTTTACTGATTAACAGTTCCATTTCAACATTTGGATGTTTGAGAGCCTGCTTGGCGAGAACATCCACCTCCTCATTCCCCTCTACTCTCACATGAGCTGGTACGCAGAGGAACATCACAAATACCCCCATCTGTCTCACCCTATACAAGCACTGCAAAACCTCATACAATACATCCTGTTTGCTCCGATACACAAATTAATTTAAGCTCATCAGTGCTGCACAGGAGTTAGAGCAGATGACTACCCTGTCTGGCTTCACCTCCTCCACCCACTCTGCAGCCAAGAGTATGGCCATCAACTCCGTTGTGTATACGGATAAATTATCCATTGCTCTTTTTGTCACTGCCCCCTTTAACTCAGGAACACTAAAAGCTGCACCTGTTTTAGGGTCCTTAGATCCATCTATGAATATATTCAAGAAAGCATAGTACTATGTACTTAAATGTTCACTTACAACTGAATCCACTCCTTCCTCAACAGCTCTTGCTCTCTCAAGCAACCCTAGATCTATCACTGGCTGAGGGAGAAACCAAGGTGGGATAGCAGGAAGAACCACAGAGGGGCTAAACTCCTCCCCAAACAACCCCATCTCTCTCGCCATACCATTACCTATCCACCCAAAACTTGTATTCAGATTTCGTTCATGTTCCCAGCACTCTAGGACAACCTTTTTTGTAGGTTGTGTAACCTTATGACCTTTAAGATTGACCCAATATGTCATGGCTAGTTGTTGTCATAGATCCCTTTCCTGCAGTGGAATGACCAAAGTGCCCTCTAGTGGCCTCATGGGTGGAATGTTATTAATATTTTTCATAATTCCATAATTAATAAACTTTTTTTGTGTGTGCCGAAAATCAGGTGTTTCTATGTCAAACGGTTTTGTCATATTTCAGTCTTCTGTGATGTATATAAAATGTAATATTGGGATGCAAACTCCAAATTCAATACATTTCAACTCTATATCTGACATTGTATGGGTACCAAGTGTGTGAGGTGTACACTTTTGTTTCAAAATGATTTATTTAAGACTACCCAGAAACCCTCTGCGTGACCCTGATTTAGCCCACTGCATTAGAACGTTTAACTGCACCAGTTGGTTGACTTAGATTGTCAAAAACGTGTTATCTGTATTTCATCTCCAACTGAAAACATAAATAAAGTTGCAAATGAGCACTTGTATCTCAAATACATTGTTACAGTTGTTGGTTAGCTAGCTAGCTAGCACATTTCAGCCATATTAGCATAGATGTGACATCAGTCAAAACACCACAAAATAAGACATGGTATCAAAAACAAGATAAAACGAGCTGAAACAAGCCACTTAGGTTTGACCACATGGCAGTTTCTTGTCATTGAGTAGCCTACATTTACATGCACACAGTGGTGTAAAGTACTTAAGTAAAAATACTTTAAAGTACTACTTAAGTAGTTTTTTTGTGTATCTGTACTTTACTTTACAATTTGTATTTTTTACAACATTTACTTTTATTTCACTACATTCCTAAATAAAATAATGTATTTTTTACTCCATACATTTTCCCTGACACCCAAAAGTGCTCCTTACATTTTGACTATATTGCCTCTGATCTGGCGAACTCAATAAATGCAAATGCTTCGTTTTTAAATTATGCCCTAGCTATCTGTAAATAAAAATATAAATCAATGAAAATTGTGCTGTCTGGTTTGCTTAATATAAGGTATTGAAAATTATTCAGACTTTTACTTTTACTTTTGATACTGAAGTATATTTAAAACCAAATACTTTTAGACTTTTACTCAAGTAGTATTTTACTGGGTGACTTTCACTTTTACTTAAGTCATTTTCTATTAAGGTATCTTTACTTTTACTCAAGTATGACAATTGGCTAATTTTTCCACCACTGCATGCACACTAATAATTCTATATTAAACTGATTATGACAGTATTAGGCCGAGTATGGAAATAGTCATGTAAACATCTTACTCTGCTTATCTTAATTGGCTTAAGGTCAAAATCGAAGTAAACATACACTGATTAAAACACCTGGTTTTCTGAGCAATCTTTAGAATTATTAGGACATTCCAGTGGTGCATTTGATCTGCGAATATGCCAGCAATGGTAGCGCAAGCCTTCCTATTCGTGAGTGAAGTAAATTCGGAAAAACTGGAAGTATGCATCTTAGAAATAGTTTTCACATACAAACTTTATATGTCCGAACTCAGAATAAAATAGGCTTGTCAAAAATAACGGTCACTGCGGTAGAACGTTTATTTTGATTTACAATTTTCTGCATTTATCAAAAGTCCCATCAGGTAGCTTGATTTCAGATGTGTTCATGTAAACAGGATTATTAGGGAAATCGTTCTTCTTGCAACGCATGTAAACGTTTTAAACGAACTATTATATTAATCTGACTATCCACAATAATCGTATTATTGTGTGCATGTAACCGTGCGTTACTAGCTATCTGGCCATCCAGGGCTGGGTTTCCCTAAAGCATCGTAGCACTAAGATCATCTTTCGTCCATTTAGTTTCAATGGAATTAAGATGCTTTTAGTGCTACAATGCTTTTGGGAAACCCAGCCCAGAACAACACACGGTCTTCTGCCCCTTTGAAGCGCGCACATCTTTTTCGTGACGTTGTCAGCTAACCTGTCTACAGAGATAAAGAAACATCAGTTAAGTAATATTAGAGGTAGAATAAACCTCTTTAGAATGGCATGGCTGCCAAAGTTTTTGTATTTATTTTTGGTAATACCAAACAGACCTTATATGGGCAAATAAAATTCATAGAATAAAAAGGAAAGTTTTACATCTTCCTATGTCTGAAGGTGCTTTTAACCTTCCAGACTTGGAATTGTATCAACTCGCTACCCATGTACTAAAGAGAAACAATGTGCTCATATTGAAGATGCGCATGCTCATTCCCAAAATATTTGTATGAGTCTATTTTCAAAGGATAAAGCTAAGAACATTAACAACTTCCTAGTTAAGAACACTATAACTATATGAAAGAAAATGAAACGTATTTTATGATAACCAATTTCACTCCCTAGAAACACAAACTTATGGAACAATCTTTGGATAGCTGTTCAGAATTCATCGGTAAATTGTCCAACATGGAAAACGAAAGGCATAGAAACCGTAAATTAATTGGTAACAGGAAATACATTTATTTCCATTACAGAATTAAAAAGTAATTTTGGACTGACCAATGCAGATAGTTTCAAATACATGCAACTTAAAAGTTACATATCACGAAATTTCGATTTGAAATCTTTTGGACATCAGAGCAATCTTGAGGAAATCTTATTTGAGTCAGGAAAGGATGTTCATATGATAGGGAAGATATACAAAACCTAGCAGAGAGCATATCCAACTGACAATCTCTTAGAAAAAAATATTAACTATTGGAACCAAGATTGGGATGGGGGTATGAGCATGCGTGTCTGGGCAGATGAGATTGAGTCATTGTTTGTGTGTGTCTGTAAATTGTTGTTCGTATGTATAAATTCGTAAAATCAGTCAAGTAAACACAGTGCCTTCGGAAAGTATTCAGACCCCTTGACTTTTTCCACATTTTGTTTCGTTAAAGCCTTATTCTAAAATTGATTAAATAAAACATTTTCATCATCAATCTACACACAATACCCCATAATGACAAAGCGAAAACAGGTTTTTATTTTAGCACATTTATTGAAAATAGAAAACTGAAATACCTTATTTACATAAGTATTCAAACCCTTTGCTATGAGACTCGAAATTGAGCTCAGGTGCATCCTGTTTTCCATTGATCATCCTTGAGATGTTTCTAAAACTTGATTGGAGTCCACCTGTGGCAAATTCAATTGATTGGACATGATTTGGAAAGGCACACACCTGTCCATACAAGGTCCCACAGTTGACAGTGCATGTCAGAGCAAAACCAAGCCATGAGGTCGAAGGAATTGTCAGTAGAGCGCAGAGACAGGATTGTGTAGAGGCACAGATCTGGGGAAGGGTACCAAAAAATGTCTAAAGCATTGAAGGTCCCCAAGAACACAGTGGCCTCCATCATTCTTAAATGGAAGAAGTCTGGAACCACCAAGACTCTTCCTAGAGCTGGCCACCCGGCCAAACTGAGCAATCAGGGGAGAAGGGCCTTGGTCAGGGAGGTGACCAAGAACCCAATGGTCACTCTGACAGAGCTCCAAAGTTCCTCTGTGGAGATGGGAGAACCTTCCAGAAGGACAACCATCTCTGCAGCACTCCACCAATCAGGCCTTTATGGTAGAGTGGCCAGACGGAAGCCACTCCTCAGTAAAAGGCACATGACAGCCCGCTTGGAGTTTGCCAAAAGGCACCTAAAGACTCTCAGACCAGACCTCTGATAAAACCAAGATTGAACACTTTGGCCTGAATGCCAAGCATCACGTCTGGAGGAAACCTGGCACCATCCCTACGGTGAAGCATGGTGGTGGCAGCATCATGCTGTGGGGATGTTTTTCAGCGGCAGGGACTGGGACACTAGTCAGGATCGAGGCAAAGATTAACGGAACAAAGTACAGACAGATCCTTGATGAAAACCTGCTCCAGAGCGCTCAGGACCTCAGACTGGGGCGAAGGTTCACCTTCCAACAGGACAACGACCCTAAGCACACAGCCAAGACAACGCAGGAGTGGCTTTGGGACAAGTCTCTGATTGTCCTTGAGTGGCCCAGCCAGAGCCCGGACTTGAACTCGATCGAACATCTCTGGAGAGACCTGAAAATGGCTGTGCAGTAACGCTCCCCATCCAACCTGACAGAGTTTGAGAGGATCTGCAGAGAAGAATGGGAGAAAATCCCCAAATACAGTTGTGCCAAGCTTGTAGCGTCATACCCAAGGAGACTCAAAGCTGTAATCACTGCCAAAGGTGCTTCAACAAAGTACTGATAAAAGGATCTGAATACTTATGTAAATGTGCTATTTCAGTTTTTTTTTACATTTGCAAAAATGTCTTACAGCCTGTTTTTGCTTTGTCTTTATGGGGTATTGTGTGTAGTTTGATGAGGGAAAAACACAATTTAATCTATTTTAGGATAAGGCTGTAATGTAACAAAATGTGGAAAAAGGCAAGGGTTATGAATACTTTCCGAATGCACTCTGTATACTCTGTATTTGAGGGTATCTAACACATAACTCATGCCCTTGGCGTACCGAGTAGGCCTAGTAGAAAAACATCCACAATGTTGTAACATACAGGCCTATGGTCATCTGGCACTTTAGCTCTGAAAGACACAAGACAATGAATTGTTTTGGTCAAGGGCGCAACTTTCACTGGGGACATTCTGAAATTGCATTTTTGTCTCTCCCAGTTTTATCATTGCACTGTGATACAAAACTCGGCTGAGGTGTGCTTTAGGGCCACTTTAGGACCTCAGAGCGGTCGGGTAGGCCGTTTTCCGGTTTGAGCCAGCTGGATTTAGGACTCCACAGACACCACAGAGCATGCGGACAGGCTGTGTGAAGGCTAAGCTTCTGAAAAGCTGGTGTGTAGGACCAGCACGGTAGAGATGAACAGAGGCAGCTGCTGTCTGTGTTGCACTTTTTCTCTGAGTTGTAAAAGCAAGGAGAGCAGAAACTGGCTACTCTTTAGTTGACTGATCTAGCTGGCAAGGTAACTGCTGTTTGACAGAAGAAAACATTTAAGTTTATTCCCAGTGTAACTGACATTTTATGTTAGCAAATTTTTAATCCCCTCTCAACTGAGGTGAATGAACTACTAGCAGCTAGTTAGCTAGCTAGCATCTACCACAGCCAGTTCAGCTCTAGCTAGCAATATCTAACAGCTGTTGTGTGTATGGAAATGTTTTGTAGCCTTTGTTTTGTCCTGTTTCAACAGAAGTACATTTGATGATGTACCATTGTACCATTAGCTAGCAGAGCTAGCCAAAAGTTGGCTAACGTTAGTGAGCTAGCTAGCTAGCTCACTAACTTTAGCTATTATTTTTGCCTCAATCACACTAGACCTGAATCAAACGATGAAACCAGCGGCCAAACGATTGATGACCGATATTCTGATGTTTTCTTCAGTGCAATAAGAGTTTTTATTAGTCAGTATAGCAATGTAACATTATTGATCTGTCAGTTTCCCTAGCTAATTCCCTACACTGAATATCATGCACACAGAAATGTAATTATTCTGCTGGAGGTGTAAAACACAAAAGGGGACATATTTGCATATGTTATGGTCTTGTGAAGGCTGGCTGAATTCTGCCAAAGAGTATGCTTGTCACGATCGTCTAAGGAAGCGGACCAAGGCGCAGCGTGTTGAGCGAACATGTTGACTTTATTATATTAAAGCAACCACGAAACAACAAAACAAAATGACGATAGTGAAGTCCAACAGTGACAATGACTGAACATGGAACAAAAACCCACAAACACAAGGTGAAAACACACAGTTTAAAATATGGCTCCCAATCAGAGATAACGAGCCGACAGCTGACACTCGTTACCTCCGATTGGGAGTCATATGACTAACAAGAACAACCAAAACCAAGCACACCCAAATACCCAACATAACCAAACCAAACCCAACAAAACGAATACACCCTGGCTCAAATACAAAGTCCCGGAGCCAGAGTGTGACATAACCCCCCCCTTAAGGTGCGAACTCCGGGCGCACCAGCATAAAGTCTAGGGGAGGGTCTGGGAGGGCGTCTGTCCACGGTGGCGGCTCTGGCACAGGTCGTGGTCCCCACCCCCACCATAGTCACTACCCGCTTACGTAGCCTCCTCCCAATGACCACCCTCCAATTTAACCCCACTGGATTAAGGGGCAGCACCGGACTAAGAGGCAGCACCGGACTAAGGGGCAGCACCGGACTAAGGGGCAGCACCAGGATAAGGGGCAGCACCAGGATAAGGGCAGCACCGGACTAAGGGGCAGCACCGGACTGAATGGCGGATCCTGGCTGGCTGGCTCTGGCGGATCCTGGCTGGCTGGCGGATCCTGGCTGGACGGCTCTGGCGGATCCTGGCTGGACGGCTCATGGCTGGCTGACGGATCTGGCTGCTCGCGGCTGGCTGACGGATCTGGCTGCTCATGGCTGGCTGACGGATCTGGCTGCTCGTGGCTGGCTGACGGATCTGGCTGCTCGTGGCTGGCTGACGGATCTGGCTGCTCGTGGCTGGCTGACGGATCTGGCTGCTCATGGCTGGCTGACGGATCTGGCTGCTCATGGCTGGCTGACGGATCTGGCTGCTCATGGCTGGTGGAAGGCTCTGGCTGATCCTGTCTGGCGGAAGGCTCTGGCTGATCCTGTCTGGCGGAAGGCTCTGGCTGATCCTGTCTGGCGGAAGGCTCTGGCTGATCCTGTCTGGCGGAAGGCTCTGGCTGATCCTGTCTGGCGGAAGGCTCTGGCTGATCCTGTCTGGTGGAAGGCTTTGGCTGCTCCTGTCTGGCGGAAGGCTCTAGCGGCTCCTGTCTGGCGGAAGGCTCTAGCGGCTCCGGTCTAGCGGACGGCTCTGAAGGCTCATGGCAGACGGGCGGCTTTGCAGGCTCAGTACAGACGGGGCGGCTTATGCAGCGCTTGGCAGACGGGCAGTTCAGGCGCCGTTGGGCAGACGGGCAGTTCAGGCGCCGTTGGGCAGACGGGCAGTTCAGGCGCCGTTGGGCAGACGGCAGACTCTGGCCGGGCTGAGACGCACTGGTGGCCGGATGCGTGGTGCCGGAACTGGAGGTACCGGGCTGAGGACACGCATCTCAGGGCTAGTGCGGGGAGCAGGAACAGGACGCACAGGACTCTGGGGACACACAGGAGGCTTGGTGCGTGGTGTAGGCACTGGTGGTACTGGGCTGGAGCGGGGAGGTGGCGCCGGAAATACCGGACCGTGCAGGCTTACTGGCTCCCTTGAGCACTGAGCCTGCCCAACCTTACCTGGTTGTATGCTCCCCGTCGCCCGACCAGTACGGGGAGGTGGAATAACCCGCACCGGGCTATGTAGGCGAACCGGGGACACCATGCGTAAGGCTGGTGCCATGTAAGCCGGCCCGAGGAGACGCACTGGTGGCCGGATGCGTGGGGCCGGCTTCATGACATCCGGCTCACCGCTCAATCTAGCCCGGCCGATACGTGGAGCTGGAATGTACCGAACCGGGCTATGCACGCGTACAGGAGACACCATGCGCTCTACTGCGTAACACGGTGTCTGCCCGTACTCTCGCTCTCCACGGTAAGTACAGGGAGTAGGCGCAGGTCTCCTACCTGACTTCGCCACACTCCCCTTTAAGCCCCCCAAGAAATGTTTGGGTAGTACTCTCGGGCTTCCAGTCTTGCCTCCGTGCTGCCTCCTCATATCGCCTCCTCTCGGCTTTAGCTGCCTCCAGCTCTTCACGAGGACGGCGATATTCTCCCGGTTGTGCCCAAGGACCCTTTCCATCCAGTATCTCCTCCCATGTCCATGAATCCTTTATAGGCGTCCATGAATCCTGTGTATGTGGGTCCTGTTGCCGCTTGACACGCCGCTTGGTCCTAGATTGGTGGGTTTTTCTGTCACGGTCGTCTAGGAGCGAAGGAGACCAAGGCGCAGCGTGTCCAAGAAACATGACTTTATTGACTTAAAGTATCTAACTACAAAACAAAAGACGACTCATGAAGTCCACGGTTACACTGACCGAAACGGAACAAAAACCCACAAACACAAGGTGAAAACACACAGTTTAAATATGGCTCCCAATCAGAGATAACGAGCCGACAGCTGACACTCGTTACCTCCGATTGTCACGAGTTACAAAGCCAGAACCCAGAAGCAGACCAGGACAAGGTAAGTTGAAACGAAGGTGAGTGTTTATTTACAAATTCAAGAGTGATGCTGAATAATCCAGGGAACAGAGCGGGCGGCGTTGATTAGTTGTTGGGGGTGCAGTGGTTGATCCAATCGTGGCTCGGCAGCCGCGACCACCAGGCAGAGGTTGGATGAAGGTTCCGGACGAGTGACTGCAGATGGAACAAAACGGAGGTAAGTAAACAACAAACCAACAAGGTGCAAAACAACAAAACTAACGCTAGAAGCTCTAAGACTGATACTCTGGTAAACCTACTGTTCATGGCTAACGATCCGGCAGGGAATGGATGTTAGGCCAGAGCCTAAGAAGGGTGATGATCAGGACCAGGTGTGCAGATTGCTGATGGGATGCAGGTGCGGAAATCAAGAGAGCTCCCCGGAGCGTTCCAGAACCCTCGGGAAACTGGAGATCACGAGCAGAAAAACTAGTCCACAGACAGGACCCGACTCAGACTGCCGGGATCGTTACAGTACCCCCCTCCGACGAACGCCACCGGGCGGACTCCCCGGAGCGCCAGGATGGAGGCGGTAGAAGTCACGGATGAGGTCAGCATCTAGGATCTGTCGCCGCGGAATCCAACTCCTCTCTTCAGGACCATACCCCTCCCAGTCCACGAGATACTGGAAACCCCGGCCCCGCCGTCTGGAATCCATGATGCGTCGCACCGTGTAGGCAGGACCACCTCCGATCATCCGAGGAGGAGGAGGAGGAGGCGGAGGAGGCAACAGAGGACTGAGGAAAACAGGCTTGAGGCAGGAGACATGAAAGGTGGGATGGACTCTGAGCGTCCTCGGGAGTTTGAGTCGAACTGCCACCGGATTGATCACCTTCTCCACCACAAACGGACCAATGAACTTCGGTAACAACTTCCTAGACTCAGTCCGTAAAGGAAGATCCCGTGTGGCCAACCAGACCCTATCTCCGATGGTATAGGTGGGAGCGGGGATCCGGCGACGATTCGCCTGGAGCTGATACCGGTCCGAAACTCTAAGGAGTGCCTTTCTGGCCCGATGCCAGGTCCGGTGGCAACGACGAATATGGGCCTGAACAGAAGGCACTGAGAGCTCCTTCTCCTGAGAAGGGAACAAGGGAGGTTGGTAACCATACAGGCACTGGAAGGGAGACATCCCAGTGGCAGATGTAGGGAGAGTATTGTGGGCATACTCAACCCAAGGCAACTGAGAGACCCAGGAGGTGGGGTTGGAAGAGGCCAGGCAGCGTAGCGTGGATTCCATCTTCTGGTTGGCTCTCTCCGCCTGACCATTAGATTGGGGGTGAAAACCAGATGTGAGACTGACTGTAGCTCCAATGGCCAAACAGAAGGACTTCCAGACAGCAGAGGTAAACTGAGGGCCACGGTCGGAAACGATATCACTGGGCAAACCGTGGACCCTGAAAACCTCCCTAACCAGGATCTCGGACGTCTCCGAGGCAGAGGGAAGCTTGGCAATTGGCACAAAGTGGGCGAACTTGCTGAATCTGTCCACGATAGTCAGAACGACCGTGTTCCCCTCAGAAGCGGGCAACCCAGTGACAAAGTCCAGGGCCAGATGCGACCATGGTCGCCGGGGAATAGGAAGGGGGTGAAGTAGTCCAGAGCTGGGCCGATTGGTACTCTTATTCTGCGCACACACTGGACAGGCAGCAACATAACCCCCGAGTATCCTCGGCCATGGCAGGCCACCAAAAGCGTCTGCGAAGAAACGCCATCGTCCGAGCCACGCCAGGGTGACAAGCCATCTTGCTGGCGTGGGACCATTTGAGGACCGCAGGACGAACCGACTCAGGCACAAACAACCGACCGGGTGGACCGTTACGGGACCGGGCTGCGTCCGAAGGGCCGCCATCACCTCCTCCTCAATCTTCCACCTAACAGCTCCCACGACGCAGTTCCGGGGGAGAATTGTCTCGGTCTTGGACCCACTCTCCTCCGTCTTGGAGAACATCCGAGACAAGGCGTCCGCCTTGCCGTTCTTAGATCCAGGTCGGAACGTCAGGGAAAAATTGAATCGTCCGAAAAACAACGACCACCTGGCCTGACGGGGAGTTGAGACGTCTAGCCGATTGCACGTAAGCCAGATTCTTGTGGTCAGTCCAGACAATAAACGGTTGCTCCGCCCCCTCCAACCAGTGGCGCCACTCCTCCAAGGCAAGTTTCACCGCGAGAAGCTCCCGGTTACCCACATCGTAATTCCTCTCCGCAGGCGAAAGGCGACGAGAGTAGTAGGCGCAGGGATGGAGTTTACTGTCCGTGGAGCATCGCTGCGACAGGATGGCGCCAACTCCCACATCAGACGCGTCCACTTCAACGGCGAACTGACGGGCCGTGTCCGGTTGAGAGAGAATCGGTGCGTTGGTGAATCGCCTCTTCAAATCCAGAAACGCTTCGATCCGCCTCCGGATTCCACTTGAAGCTCCTGATACTGGAAGTCAAGGCAGTTAACGGAGCGGCCACACGGCTGTAATCCCGGATGAATCTGCGGTAGAAATTCGCAAACCCCAAAAATCTCTGGAGCTGCAATCTCGTACCGGGCTGGGCCCATTCCAGCACCGCTCTAACCTTCTCCTGGTCCATCCTAATCTCTCCCCTGGAGATGATGTACCCGAGAAAGGATGTCGTGTGGGCGTGAAACTCGCACTTCTCGGCCTTCACGAACAGGCGATTCTCCAACAATCGCTGCAGAACCTGCCGGACATGCTGGACGTGGTCGGAAGGTTCCTTCGAGAAGATCAGAATGTCATCCAGATAAACAAACACAAAGAGACCGATCATATCTCTCAGGACGTCGTTCACCATACTCTGGAATACCGCTGGAGCATTGGTCAATCCAAACGGCATCACCTGATACTCGAAGTGACCCATCGGTGTATTGAAACCCGTCAACCACTCGTCTCCCTCTCTGATCCGGACCATGTGATACGCATTGCGTAGGTCTAGCTTGGTGAACACCGTAGCACCCTGTAAGGAGTCGAAGGCAGAACTCATCAAGGGCAGGGGATACTTGTTCTTGACCGTGATGTCATTCAACCCCCGATAATCAATACACGGTCGAAGAGAGCCATCCTTCTTACCCACAAAGAAGAATCCTGCCCCCAGGGGTGATGACGAGGGACGAACGAGACCAGCAGCTAGGGACTCCTTGATGTAGGTCTCCAAAGCCTCACGTTCAGGGCGGGAGATACTGTATAACCTTCCCCTTGGGGTAGACAGCTCCAGGGAACAGGTTGATGGCACAATCATATGGTCGGTGGGGAGGGAGTGACAGAGCCTTCTGCTTACTGAACACTTCCCCCAAATCGTGATATGTCTCGGGAACCAGGGACAAATCTGGGGGTTTAGCCTCAATCACCTGACTGGGAACCGAATGGGGACAGGCAGTCTTGAGACAGTTAGCATGACAATCAAGGCTCCAACTCGTTACCTTGCCCGTCACCCAATCGAACGTGGGATTGTGTTCCTTCAGCCAGGGGTATCCAAGGACCAGAGGAACATGGGAAGACGGCAGAATGAAGAATGAAATCATCTCCGAATGATTCCCCGACAACAGCATCTTAACCGGTTCAGTCCTCATCGTGATACGTGCCAGACTACTGCCGTTCAGAGTGGTCGCTTCAATGGCTTCCGGCAATTGCTCCTTGGAAAGCCCCAGCTGTTCCACCAACTCGGCATCAAGAAAGCTTCCATCGGCACCTGAATCGATAAAAGCGTTAATCGCTAAGCTCTGATTCCTGTTCACAAGGGTAGCCGGGAAACGGGGTCTGACAGAGGTATTGAGAGGTCGAAACTGGCTCGCTAAAAGTCCTCCCAACTTTAGCGAGCCGCGCAGTTTGACGACCGCCGGGAACAGGTGGCGAGGTAATGTCCCGAACCACCACAGTAGAGGCAACAGTTAGTCCTACGTCTGAGTTGGCGTTCCTCCTTGGTTAACCCGTGCCGCCCTACTTGCATTGGTTCCGAATCGGGAGACAGGACCTCTCCACTAATCCTGTGTGGTGGACGATGATCGACGTATTCTGGTCCAATCCCCGACCCGACTGGAACCTGAGAAGCTGATCGATTGGACGGACCCCATTGCTTCTCCCTCCTTCGCTCTCGGACTCGATTATCCACCCGAATAGACAAGGCTACCAAGCTGTCCAGGTCACTAGGCTCGGATAGGAGATCAACTCATCCTTGAGCTGCTCCGACAGACCCTGGTAAAAGGCCGCTTGCAGAGACTCCTCATTCCACCCACTCTCCACAGCCAACGTCTTGAACTCGATCACGAAGTCGGCCACGCTGCGAGTTCCTTGGTGAAGCGAAAACAGGCGCCTAGCTGCGTCCCTCCCTCGGACGGAATGGTCGAAAAGCTTCCTCATCTCGGCCGTGAACCCCTGGTATGAAGCCATGCAGGGGTCTTGTCGTTCCCAAACGGCTGAAGCCCACTCCAGCGCTCGACCACGCAGCAACTCAATCACAAAGGCTATCCTAGCCTTGTCTGAGGCATAAGAGTAGGGCTGTAGATCGAACACTAACCCACACTGCATAAGGAAAGAACGGCATCTTCCCAGCTCCCCCTCATATTTATCCGGCGTCGGAACCTTGGGCTCACGGAAGGACACCGCTCCAGACGCGGCAGGCGAGATGGGTGAAACCGGTAGTGGATCCTCCACCGGAAACTTGCGCTGGTTCTGGACCTCCGTCAGACCGGTAGAAAGGTTCGAACTGCCAACGCGATCTCCTGTAGCTCCGTGCTATGATGGCCCAACATCTTCTCCTGATGGGTAATGGCATGGCGAACAGAGTCCAGGTCCGCTGGGTTCATTACTGGCCGGATCGTTCTGTCACGAGTTACAAAGCCAGAACCCAGAAGCAGACCAGGACAAGGTAAGTTGAAACGAAGGTGAGTGTTTATTTACAAATTCAAGAGTGATGCTGAATAATCCAGGGAACAGAGCGGGCGGCGTTGATTAGTTGTTGGGGGTGCAGTGGTTGATCCAATCATGGCTCGGCAGCCGCCGACCACCAGGCAGAGGTTGGATGAAGGTTCCGGACGAGTGACTGCAGATGGAACAAAACGGAGGTAAGTAAACAACAAACCAACAAGGTGCAAAACAACAAAACTAACGCTAGAAGCTCTAAGACTGATACTCTGGTAAACCTACTGTTCATGGCTAACGATCCGGCAGGGAATGGATGTTAGGCCAGAGCCTAAGAAGGGTGATGATCAGGACCAGGTGTGCAGATTGCTGATGGGATGCAGGTGCGGAAATCAAGAGAGCTCCCCGGAGCGTTCCAGAACCCTCGGGAAACTGGAGATCACGAGCAGAAAAACTAGTCCACAGACAGGACCCGACTCAGACTGCCGGGATCGTTACACCGATTGGGAGTCATATGACTAACAAGAACAACCAAAACCAAGCACACCCAAATACCCAACATAACCAAACCAAACCCAACAAAACGAATACACCCTGGCTCAAATACAAAGTCCCGGAGCCAGAGTGTGACATAACCCCCCCCTTAAGGTGCGAACTCCGGGCGCACCAGCATAAAGTCTAGGGGAGGGTCTGGGAGGGCGTCTGTCCACGGTGGCGGCTCTGGCACAGGTCGTGGTCCCCACCCCACCATAGTCACTACCCGCTTACGTAGCCTCCTCCCAATGACCACCCTCCAATTTAACCCCACTGGATTAAGGGGCAGCACCGGACTAAGAGGCAGCACCGGACTAAGGGGCAGCACCGGACTAAGGGGCAGCACCAGGATAAGGGGCAGCACCAGGATAAGGGGCAGCACCGGACTAAGGGGCAGCACCGGACTGAATGGCGGATCCTGGCTGGCTGGCTCTGGCGGATCCTGGCTGGCTGGCGGATCCTGGCTGGACGGCTCTGGCGGATCCTGGCTGGACGGCTCATGGCTGGCTGACGGATCTGGCTGCTCATGGCTGGCTGACGGATCTGGCTGCTCATGGCTGGCTGACGAATCTGGCTGCTCATGGCTGGCTGACGGATCTGGCTGCTCATGGCTGGCTGACGGATCTGGCTGCTCATGGCTGGCTGACGGATCTGGCTGCTCGCGGCTGGCTGACGGATCTGGCTGCTCATGGCTGGCGGAAGGCTCTGGCTGATCCTGTCTGGCGGAAGGCTCTGGCTGATCCTGTCTGGCGGAAGGCTCTGGCTGATCCTGTCTGGCGGAAGGCTCTGGCTGATCCTGTCTGGCGGAAGGCTCTGGCTGATCCTGTCTGGCGGAAGGCTCTGGCTGCTCCTGTCTGGCGGAAGGCTTCGGCTGCTCCTGTCTGGCGGAAGGCTCTAGCGGCTCCTGTCTGGCGGAAGGCTCTAGCGGCTCCGGTCCAGCGGACGGCTCTGAAGGCTCATGGCAGACGGGGCGGCTTTGCAGGCTCAGTACAGACGGGCGGCTTATGCAGCGCTTGGCAGACGGGCAGTTCAGGCGCCGTTGGGCAGACGGGGCAGTTCAGGCGCCGTTGGGCAGACGGGCAGTTCAGGCGCCGTTGGGCAGACGGCAGACTCTGGCCGGCTGAGACGCACTGGTGGCCGGATGCGTGGTGCCGGAACTGGAGGTACCGGGCTGAGGACACGCATCTCAGGGCTAGTGCGGGGAGCAGGAACAGGACGCACAGGACTCTGGGGACACACAGGAGGCTTGGTGCGTGGTGTAGGCACTGGTGGTACTGGGCTGGAGCGGGGAGGTGGCGCAGGAAATACCGGACCGTGCAGGCTTACTGGCTCCCTTGAGCACTGAGCCTGCCCAACCTTACCTGGTTGTATGCTCCCCGTCGCCCGACCAGTACGGGGAGGTGGAATAACCCGCACCGGGCTATGTAGGCGAACCGGGGACACCATGCGTAAGGCTGGTGCCATGTAAGCCGGCCCGAGGAGACGCACTGGTGGCCGGATGCGTGGGGCCGTCTTCATGACATCCGGCTCAACGCTCAATCTAGCCCGGCCGATACGTGGAGCTGGAATGTACCGAACCGGGCTATGCACGCGTACAGGAGACACCATGCGCTCTACTGCGTAACACGGTGTCTGCCCGTACTCTCGCTCTCCACGGTAAGTACAGGGAGTAGGCGCAGGTCTCCTACCTGACTTCGCCACACTCCCTTTAAGCCCCCCAAGAAATTTTTGGGTAGTACTCTCGGGCTTCCAGTCTTGCCTCCGTGCTGCCTCCTCATATCGCCTCCTCTCGGCTTTAGCTGCCTCCAGCTCTTCACGAGGACGGCGATATTCTCCCGGTTGTGCCCAAGGACCCTTTCCATCCAGTATCTCCTCCCATGTCCATGAATCCTTTATAGGCGTCCATGAATCCTGTGTATGTGGGTCCTGTTGCCGCTTGACACGCCGCTTGGTCCTAGATTGGTGGGTTTTTCTGTCACGATCGTCTAAGGAAGCGGACCAAGGCGCAGCGTGTTGAGCGAACATGTTGACTTTTATTATATTAAAGCAACCACGAAACAACAAAACAAAATGACGATAGTGAAGTCCAACAGTGACAATGACTGAACATGGAACAAAAACCCACAAACACAAGGTGAAAACACACAGTTTAAATATGGCTCCCAATCAGAGATAACGAGCCGACAGCTGACACTCGTTACCTCCGATTGGGAGTCATATGACTAACAAGAACAACCAAAACCAAGCACACCCAAATACCCAACATAACCAAACCAAACCCAATAAAACGAATACACCCTGGCTCAAATACAAAGTCCCGGAGCCAGAGTGTGACAATGCTCTTCTATCTCAGCATGTCTACAGATTCTCCCATCTCCCTGTTTTTGTTTAATTGGAAATGTTGATACTGGAGACTGTTATCAGAAGAAACTGTATAACCTAGCATTTATAGTGGCTAAGAAATGCATTGCCATTAATTGGGAGGTTGGTTATCCTCCCACAATTGATGGAAAAAATGTCAAGTTATGTATCACTACATTTTATTTATTACAAGATTAAGGGTATACTGTGCAACTTTCATAAGGTCTGGATGCCTTATATGAATACAATACGATAAAAGGAGTCTGCTGGGCTGCTCAGTCCTGGTCCTGCCATACTGTTGGTTGTCACTCTGGCCTTGGCCTAACACACCTGAAACCAGTAATGAATGTTTCACTAAGATCCTAAAGCTGAGTGGGATGTGTTGGGTTGGGGCGCTGCAGGGCTGTGGACCCCTAGGGACAGGACGGGGTGACCCAGCTATATTGTGTGCAGATAAAAAGAGCTCCACAGTACTATTAGTCCTATGATATTAATTATATGTAGGGTGTACTGTTTCTGTGTTTTAATGTGTAGGTGTATGTGTGTGTTTTTATACAACTTTTGTTTTCCAAACCTTTCCCTTGAGACATAAAAAAAAGATGGGAAGGAAGACTGGTGGGGGTCGGGCGTGCAGGGGCTCAGGCTGGCTGGGCGGTCTGACAGAAATTGAATGTAGAGGATCTCTTAATAAAGACAATCAAAAGTCTTTGTACTTTATTTGTAAGAGTTGTTCATTTGTTATTGGTTAAAGGTGCAACACAATATTGATTATTGGATTATAGTTCAGTCTTATTAATCACTTAAACATATTTAGCTTGATGACTGGGCATTTTTGCTTACTTTATGTTGTTTTAAATAGAGACGGCTAGAAGGGTCATGGGTCATATTAGATTGTGTAGAAATGCAGGAAATTAGCTTTAGATGCCCCCCAAAAATGGGAGGACCCCCAGACCCCTCACCAAGTTATGCCCCCCCCCCCCCCACTTCTAAAACCAAAGTTGCGCCCCTGGTTTTGGTCGAGAGACTTTTGACACCAAGTTCTACTGTGTAAAACCAAAGCATCAAGTTACGGCAGCAATGCCTGCTGGTTTGGGCTTGGGCTTTGCAATTGCTCCTCCATCAGCTCCTACGTCTTCTCCAACCACACTGTCTTCTTGCCATCCTCCTTGCCACAGACCCTCTATCCAGCGGGCAACACTGTCATCCCAGTCTTCTGGAAGCAGCAGTAAGAGGTAGCCCACCCCGATGATACCTGCTGCAGCCATTCTGACCTGGCTGAGCTGGGGGGCTGCAGCGACATAGAAATCCACCACTGCAGAGACATACAGTAGGGGGTCAGGTGTAGTGGAATGCTGTTTGAGATTCCCACAATGACTTCATGTAAACCTGTATGAAGATCTCTAATGACACCATTGTTTAGCTTGATTTATCCTTTGGAGTTTTATAAACAGATAAATATAATTGTTCTTTCTGTACCTGAATTAGCTGGGATGCTCAGTAACATTCCAACTGAAATAAGGGAGGGGTAGGCAAGCACACTTCCTAGATTCACCAAGACATTGAAAGCTGATGGTGAGAGAGGAGGGATAAGATTGAAGGAAATGTTAGAGTCATTCAAATGAACTAATTTAATATCTGGACAGAAATGAGTGGTGGAGTTTTACCGAGGAGCAGGAAGGCCATCGCGCACAGTGTGTCCCAGGGGATGTAGTGGATTGGAGGCCAGTACTCCACGTGCGTGAGGTAGAGCAGCACACACACCCAGGAGTGGAGGACACAGCTGCATAGCCCCACACAGGACAGCAGAACACTGGCCGTACCCGGCTGCACCTCTCCCACTCGCTTTCTAAACAACACCTTGGAGAAAAAAAAAGAACTTCAGTGAATACTTTGTGCTTATGTCTGCCCACCAAAACAGTTAAGATTTTGGTACAGGAAGAAGACTTAAAGACAAACTCCAGCTATTTTTAAACGTTTCCTGTTGAAAAACAATATCCCACGGATATATACAGTAATGTACACACACTTAAGGGTCAAAAAATATGTTTTACGTAAAATAGTGTTTTTTAGACACAACTGCAAACTTCAAGGAGTAGGCCATTGAAGGAGTTGGTCTGATGGTGCCCTCTGATGTCATCAGCCTCCCTGCTTGCTTGCGGGAACAATAGAGGAGCAATAGAGAACAAAAGAGGAAAGTCCCACCTCGTGCCATGTCATGAGGACACCTGGACCACCTAATGAGATGTTCCTTTTGTTAAGGAAATCAGGTGATTAATGAAGTAAAAAGGAGAATGGAGTAGGACTTTAATGGCGATGACCTTGTACAGGGCAGTGGTTGAAGCTGAGCCTACTCCCAGGGCCACCCCTGTGATTGAGTCGCTATGGAAACCATCAGCATACGCCATCATGACGATTCCTGTGATGGAGAGAATGACAGCCACTATCTGATAGAGAAAAAAGACACAGGAAGACATCACAGCTCAACACTGATGAAAGGGAACACTTTGGCTGTCATTGATTTACTCACCCATAAACAGCACCTTTTAAAGGTTAGGTGCACATTAATAAATTGACCCGAAACTCATCAAAGTCAAGCCCCACGGAGCTGGTCAACAATTACCAGGTGCATTCAGTTCGGTTAAACATTTGCTGCATTGGGTGATGGTTTGTACTGAACGACCCGTTTCCCGCAGCGTTCTTTAACAGCCTTTGATGTGTGTTTGCCCTCCCGTTTGTAACACTTGACTTGGATAGTCCATCTGTAGATGCTCTACAGACTACTGTATCTAATCAAATCAAATCAAATTGTATTAGCCACATGCGCCGAATACAACAGGTGTAGACATTACCGTGAAATGCTTCCTTACAGCCCTTAACCAACAATGCATTTATTTTTTAATAAAAAAGTAAAATAAAACAACAACAACAACAAACAATTGTTGAGAAAAAAAGAGCAGAAGTAAAATAAAATAACAGTAGGGAGGCTATATATACAGGGGGGTACCGGTGCAGAGTCAATGTGCGGGGGCACCGGCTAGTTGAGGTAGTTGAGGTAATATGTACATGTGGGTAGAGTTAAAGTGACTATGCATAAATCCAAGATGGCGAAGTAGTGCAGTTCTGTTTTTGTCGTATGTCTGTAAATAGCCTGTAAATACCCTGTTTTTTTGTATTTTTCGTACATATTTCCCTATCAGACTTTTCATCCTTCTACAAAATATACTTTCCTGCAACCCGCCTCACTCAATGTGGAACGGATTCTATTATTGACTTACCTTTTATATAAAATCTCCAGTTGAAACTAGCTAGCCAGCTAACTAGCTACTTGCTATTAGCCACAGTTAGCAGTATTTCACCCAGAACATTGGATTTTTTTTTTTCTGCGGGATTAATTTCATCACTGGATATTAATCACCGGATATTCGGCCAGTCTGCACAGCGCGTTATCGACCCAGAACATATCAGTTTTTCTGCCGGAATCACTGAATCACTGGACCTTTAACTCCGGATTCATCGCTACCAGCTAGCTTCAACTAAATGGACGCTGTGGTCTGGCTAATCATCCTGAGCTAGGCCCATCTCCCGGCTATCTACCTCTCTGTCAACCGGACGGGACCACCTAGTGTTGACACGGAGCCCCGCCGATCCTACACGACTGGTCTGCCGACGAAATCGTCTGATGTGGTTACGACGACGTCGACCACGAAGATTCCATCTGCTAGCCCCGGCCCGCTAGCACACGCTAGCCGTGGCCTCTTACCTGCTAGTGCTTTAGCAGCCTCCGAACTATCCTATTGCTGTTCACCGGACCTTATGATAACTCAGCTATACAGCTGATGTCTGCTGGACTGTTCCTTTTTACGGTACTACATCCTGTTTATGTTTAGCCTCAGCCCAAACATGGTTAGCTTATTGTTGTTTCGGTTATTTCTAATTGTACTATTTCACTGTAGATCCCCCAGCCCAGCTAAACCTGCCTTAGATAGCTCATTTGTCCCACCCCCCATACACGCAGAGACCGACTCAATTGATGCCTCTAGTGATACTATCTCTTTCATTGTTACCCAACGCTTAGGTTTACCCCCACTTTACTCATATCCTTCCATATCCTTGTCTGTACATAATGCCCTGAATCT
The DNA here is from genome assembly GCF_020615455.1 of Coregonus clupeaformis. Lineage (NCBI taxonomy): Eukaryota > Metazoa > Chordata > Actinopteri > Salmoniformes > Salmonidae > Coregonus > Coregonus clupeaformis. The sequence goes on along the minus strand of NC_059218.1, from coordinate 40,163,950 downwards.
TTTCTACAACACCCGGAAATCTGCCCCCTTTATTCTATGTACCCAACGCACTAGAAGACCAGTTCTTAAAGCCTTTAGCCGTATCCTTATTCTAGTCCTCCTCTGTTCCTCTGGTGATGTAGAGGCTAACCCAGGCCCTGCAGCCCTCAGTATCACTCCTACTCCCCAGGCGCTATCATTTGCTGACTTCTGTAATCGCAAAAGTCTTGGTTTCTTGCACGTAAACATCAGAAGTCTACTTCCTAAGTTTGAGTTATTCACTGCGTTAGCACACTCCGCCAACCCTGATGTTCTAGCAGTGTCTGAATCCTGGCTCAGGAAGGCCACCAAAAATTCTGAAATTTCCATCCCCAACTATAACATTTTCCGTCTAGATAGAACTGCCAAAGGGGTGGAGTTGCAATCTACTGTAGAGATAGCCTGCAGAGCTCTATCATACTATCCAGGTCTGTGCCCAAACAGTTTGAGCTTCTACTTCTAAAAATCCACCTTTCCAGAAATAAGTCTCTCACTGTTGCCGCTTGCTACAGACCCCCCTCAGCCCCCAGATGTGCCCTGGACACCATATGTGAATTGATTGCCCCCATTTATCCTCAGAGTTCGTACTGCTTGGTGACCTAAATTGGGATATGCTTAATACCCCGGCCATCCTACAATCCAAACTAGATGCCCTCAACCTCACGCAAATTATCAACAAACCTACCAGGTACAACCCTAAATCCGTAAACATGGGTACCCTCATAGATATCATCCTGACTAACATACCCTCTAAATACACCTCAGCTGTCTTCAACCAGGATCTCAGCGATCACTGCCTTATTGCCTGCGTCCGTAACGGGTCCGCGGTCAAACGACCACCCCTCATCACTGTCAAACGCTCCCTAAAACACTTTAGCGAGCAGGCCTTCCTAATTGACCTGGCCCAGGTATCCTGGATGGATATAGATCTCATTCCGTCAGTAGAGGATGCCTGGTTGTTCCTTAAAAGTAATTTCCTCTCAATCTTAAATAAACATGCCCCATTCAAAAAATACAGAACTAAGAACCGATATAGCCCCTGGTTCTCCTCAGACTTGACTGCCCTTGACCAGCACAAAAACATCCTGTGGCGTACTACCACTACCCCGGCCACCAACTCTGCACCCTCCGCTGAAACTTGCCCATGCCCCCCCCGCTTCTCCTTCACACAAATTCAGACAGCTGACGTTTTGAAAGAGCTGCAAAATCTGGACCCCTACAAATCAGCTGGGCTAGACAATCTGGACCCTTTCTTTCTAAAACTAGCCGCCGAAATTGTCGCAACCCCTATTACTAGTCTGTTCAACCTCTCTTTCATAACGTCTGAGATCCCCAGAGATTGGAAAGCTGCCGCGGTCATCCCCCTCTTCAAAGGGGGTGACACTCTAGATCCAAACTGCTACAGACCTATATCCATCCTGCCCCTGCCTTTTGAAAGTATTTGAAAGCCAAGTTAACAAACAGATCACCGACCATTTCGAATACCACCGTACCTTCTCCGCTATGCAATCCGGTTTCCGAGCTGGTCATGGGTGCACTTCAGCCACGCTCAAGGTCCTAAACGATATTATAACCGCGATTGATAATAGACAGTACTGTGCAGCCGTCTTCATCGACCTGGCCAAGGCTTTCGACTCTGTCAACCACCGCATTCTTATTGGCAGACTAAATAGCCTTGGTTTCTCAAATGACTGCCTCGCCTGGTTTACCAACTACTTCTCAGATAGAGTTCAGTGTGTCAAATCGGAGGGCCTGTTGTCTGGACCTATGGCAGTCTCTATGGGGGTGCCACAGGGTTCAATTCTTGGGCCGACACTTTTCTCCGTGTATATCAATGATGTCGCTCTTGCTGCTGGTGACTCTCAGATCCACCTCTACGCAGACGACACCATTTTGTATACATCTGGCCCTTCATTGGACACTGTGTTAACAAACCTCCAAACGAGCTTCAATGCCATACAACACTCCTTCAGTAGCCTCCAACTGCTCTTAAACACTAGTAAAACTAAATGCATGCTTTTCAATCGAACGCTGCTGGCACCCGCCCACCCGACTAGAATCACCACTCTTGACGGGTCTGACCTAGAGTATGTGGACAACTACAAATACCTAGGTGTCTGGTTAGACTGTAAACTCTCCTTCCAGACTCACATAAAGAATCTCCAATCCAAAGTTAAATCTAGAATCGGCTTCCTATTTCGCAACAAAGCCTCCTTCACTCATGCTGCCAAACATGCCCTCGTAAAACTGACTATCCTACCGATCCTTGACTTCGGCGATGTCATTTACAAAATAGCCTCCAACACTCTACTCAGCAAATTGGATGTAGTCTATCACAGTGCCATCCGTTTTGTCTCCAAAGCCCCATACGCTACCCACCACTGTGACCTGTACGCTCTTGTTGGCTGGTCCTCACTACATGTTCGTCGTCAAACCCACTGGCTCCAGGCCATCTATAAATCACTGCTAGGCAAATCCCCGCCTTATCTTAGCTCATTGGTCACCATAGCAGCACCCACCCGTAGTCTGCGCTCCAGCAGGTTTATCTCACTGGTCATTCCCAAAGCCAACACCTCCTTTGGCCGCCATTCCTTCCAGTTCTCTGCTGCCAATGACTGGAACGAATTGCAAAAATCTCTGAAGCTGGAGACTCTTATCTCCCTCACTAACTTTAAGCATCAGTTGTCAGAGCACCTTACCGATCACTGCACCTGTACACAGCCCATCTGAAATTAGCCCACCCAACTACCTTATCCCTATATTGTTATTTATTTTGCTCTTTTGCACCCCAGTATCTCTATTTGCACATAATCTCTTGCACATCTAGCATTCCAGTGTTAATACTATTGTAATTATTTTGCACTATAGCCTATTTATTGCCTTACCTCCATAACTTGCTACATTTGCACACACTGTATATATATTTTCTGTTGTATTTTTGACTTTATGTTTTTTACCCCATATGTAACTCTGTGTTGTTTTTATCGCACTGCTTTGCTTTATCTTGGCCAGGTCGCAGTTGTAAATGAGAACTTGTTCTCAACTGGCTTACCTGGTTAAATAAAGGTGAAAAAAAATAAAAAATAAAAATAATAATAATTAACAGAGTAGCAGCAGCGTAAAAAGATGTGGTGGGGGTGGGGGGGCAGTGCAAATAGTCTGGGTAGCCATGATTAGCTGTTCAGGAGTCTTTTGGCTTGAGGGTAGAAGCTGTTGAGAAGTCTTTTGGACCTAGACTTGGCACTCCGGTAGCGCTTGCCGTGCGGTAGCAGAGAGAACAGTCTATGACTAGGGTGGCTGGAGTCTTTGACAATTTTGAGGGCCTTCCTCTGACACCGCCTAGTATAAAGGTCCTGGATGGCAGGAAGCTTGGCCCCAGTGATGTACTGGTCCGTACGCACTACCCTCTGTAGTGCCTTGCGGTCAATTGCCATACCAGGCGGTGATGCAACCAGTCAGGATGCTCTCGATGGTGCAGCTGTATAATCTTTTGAGGATCTGAGGACCCATGCCAAATCTTTTCAGTCTCCTGAGGGGGAATAGGCTTTGTCGTGCCCTCTTCACGATTGTCTTGGTGTGTTTGAACCATGATAGTTCGTTGGTGATGTGGACACCAAGGAACTTGAAGCTCTCAACCTGTTCCACTACAGCCCTGTCGATGAGAATGGGGGCGTGCTCAGTCCTCTTTTTTTTCCTGTAGTCCACAATTATCTCCTTTGTCTTGGTCACGTTGAGGGAGAGGTTGTTATCCTGGCACCACACGGCCAGGTCTCTGACCTCCCTATAGGCTGTCTCATCATTGTCAGTGATCAGGCCTACCACTGTTGTGTCGTCGGCAAACTTAATGATGGTGTTGGAGTCATGCCTGGCAATGCAGTCATGGGTGAACAGGGAGTACAGGAGGGGACTGAGCACGCACCCCTGAGGGGCCCCCGTGTTGAGGATCAGTGTGGCAGATGTGTTGTTACCTACCCTTACCACCTGGGGGCGGCCCGTCAAGAAGTCCAGGATCCATTTGCAGAGGGAGGTGTTTAGTCCCAGGATCCTTAGCTTAGTGAAGAGCTTTGAGGGCACTATGGTGTTGAATGCTGAGCTGTAGTCAATGAATAGCATTCTCACGTAGGTGTTCCTCTTGTCCAGGTGGGAAAGGGCAGTGTGGAGTGCAATAGAGATTGCATCATCTGTGGATCTGTTGGGGCGGTATGCAAATTGGAGTGGGTCTAGGGTTTCTGGGATAATGGTGTTGATGTGAGCCATGACCAGCCTTTCAAAGCACTTCATGGCTACAGACGTCAGTGCTACGGGTCGGTAGTCATCTAGGCAGGTTATCTTAGTGTCCTTGGGCACGGGGACTATGGTGGTCTGCTTGAAACATGTTGGTATTACAGACTCAGTCAGGAACATGTTGAAAATGTCAGTGAAGACACTTGCCAGTTGGTCAGCACATGCTCGGATTACACGTCCTGGTAATCCGTCAGGCCCTGCGGCCTTGTGAATGTTGACCTGTTTAAAGGTCTTACTCACATCGGCTACGGAGAGCATGATCACATAGTCATCCAGAACAGCTGGTGCTCCCATGCATGCTTCAGTGTTGCTTGCCTCGAAGCGAGCATAGAAGTGGTTTAGCTCGTCTGGAAGTCTTGTGTCACTGGGCAGCTTGCAGCTGTGCTTCCCTTTGTAGTCTGTAATAGTTTTCAAGCCCTGCCAAATCCGACGAGCGTCAGAGCCGGTGTAGTACGATTCAATCTTAGTCCTGTATTGACTCTTTGCATGTTTGATGGTTCGTCGGAGGGCATAGCGGGATTTCTTATAAGAGTCCGGGTTAGAGTCCCGCTCCTTGAAAGCGGCAGCTCTACCCTTTAGCTCAGTGCGGATGTTGCCTGTAATCCATGGCTTCTGGTTGGGGTATGTACGAACGGTCACTGTGGGGACGACGTCATCTATGCACTTATTGATGAAGCCAGTGACTGATGTGGTGTACTCCTCAATGCTATCTGAAGAATCCCGGAACATGTTCCAGTCTGTGCTAGCAAAACAGTCCAGTAGCTTAGCATCTGCGTCATCTGACCACTTTTTTATTAACCGAGTCACTGGTGCTTCCTGCTTTAGTTTTTGCTTATAAGCAGGAATCAGGAGGATAGAGTTATGGTCAGATTTGCCAAATGGAGGGCGAGGGAGAGCTTTGTACAGACTATCAGTAACATTTCAACTAACAATCTACTAACCCCAACCTTAACCTTGACTTGGATAGTCCATCTGTAGATGCTCTACAGACTGCTGTATCTACAGACTATCAGTAACATTTCAACTAACAATGTATAACCCGAACCTTAGCTCTAACCCTAACCTTAACCTTTATCCTTACCCTAAACTTAACCCTTACCCTAACCCTAGCCCTAACCTTAACCCTTACCCTTATTCTAAACCTAACCCTAACCATAACTGTAGCAAGCAGTTGCTGATCAACAGTTAGTTTGTTGATAGTATGACCATCTGTAGAGCATCTGCAGATGGAAAATCCAGACTATCCAAATAAAGTGTGACCCTCCTGTTTGGTGGGTGGGTGTGGCCTGATCAATATGGGTGTGACCATTATACATCTCAAAACTTGTGCAGCACACCATACACAATCGCTCTCTGGGCCGCCATAATCACAACGTGCCTCAACTGGTCGTTCAGTACAGTACCGTTTCCTTTGAATTAAACGACGAACACTCTCAAGGGAGATCTATACCTTTGAGAATGTATTTATGGAGGCTTCGATGTGAATATCTGGATGCTTAAAATGAGTATCTACATTTGTAGATGCTTTGTGTAGCACTGTCCATCCACCCCCATCCCCCCTTATCCAGCACTTACAGAGGGGATGCTCTTACCCTTACACCCATGAACCGGTCGTTGAGTCCGATCCAGGAGAGGAGGAAGATGAAGGCCTGGCTACAGCAGAGAATGGCGCTGGCATCGCCCGCTGAGATACGACAAAGGGCCAGCAGGTACAGGTAGCCTGAGAGACTCCACAGCACAGAGAACGGTGCTGCACCCTTCAGGAGCACTCTCACTGTCATGCCGTCCTCCACCAGGAAGCCACTGCACTGCCTGGGATACAGGAAGACGGAGACGCCTGGTGACCTGGTCAACCTCTCTACCAATCCTCTGGATAAACAGCAGGGTTGTTTTTAAGATGTTTGTTTAGCTGCTAGCCTCACACAGATTAAAGCACAAAGCAGCATGTCTTAAATATCTTGTTTGATACAGCGGGTTTGTGGCAATAGGTTTTCTATATTCCCTAAAAAGAAAACCATCCATTTAGTCATTTGCCAAATCCAAAGTTAATGTGAATCCTTCCATTACACTCTATCCAAAATAGAGAATCAATCCAGATGAGTGTTATAACAAAAACAAGAGATGATCATGACTTCCTGCCATACAGAGCCTTGCCAACCTTCCCTCAACCTGAAATGGGCCCAACACCTGCCCGTCAGATGACTCTTTAGCTGTTGTTTCACCTGAAGCGGGCTGTGGGCCACTGTCTCTGCTCTGCCCCTAGCAGGTGTCCCAGGTAGTAGAGGGGGAAGAGGAGGAGGTTCCATGTACTGCAGAACCAGATAGTGAAGAAGGGGGCATGGAGTTGTTCCAGAGACTGCTTGGCACTGTGTGTACCCCCTGCCCACGCCAGGGCCACACAGCACCCAAGGACCAGGCCCCACGCAGCTCGACGCATGGCTCTCAGCGGGCAGCGAGCACAGCAGCTCTTACTGTCCTCCTCTCTCTTCTCCTCCACACACTCTTCTGCCTGCTCTCCACCTTGCCCTCCACCCTGTCCTCCACCCTGCCCCCCACCCTGCCCTTCACCCTGCCCCTCACCCTGCCCTCCACCCTGCCCCTCACCCTGCCCTCCACCCTGTCCCCCACCTTGCCCTCCACCCTGCCCTCCACCCTGCCCTCCATCCTGCCCATCTTCAGCCACGGGCTGGGGTCCCCTCTGTCTTTCAGCATGCTCTATATGGCAAAGGCAAAAAGAGATAAACAATTATCCTGTAGAAGACAATAACATAACAGATGCATAAAGATAGAATTCGCCTAAAGGAAAGGGTAATAGAAGAATATAGCCCATTTTACAATTTTACTTCCAAGTTGCCAATTTTTTGTAGAAATATCTAGCGGTTTTTAATTTTCTTCAAGATATCATCTAATTATTCCCACATTACAGTGAGCAACCTGAGGTGTGAGTGCTTTTCCCAAACTGAAGGAATATACAGTATCAGTCAAAAGTTTGGACACACCTACTCATTCAAGGCTTTTTCTTTATTTTTACTATTTTCTACATTGTAGAATAATAGTGAAGACATCAAAACTATGAAATAACACATATGGAATCATGTAGTGTAGTAACCCAAAAAGTGTTAAACAAATCAAAATATATTTTTATTTTTAGCCACCCTTTGCCTTGATGACAGCTTGGGCCAGTATTAAAAAGTATGAAAATGTATGCACTCACTAAACTGTAAGTCGCTCTGGATAAGAGCGTCTGCTAAATGACTAAAATGTAAATGACAGCTTTGCACACTCTTGGCATTCTCTCCACCAGCATCATGAGGTAGTCTCCTGGAATCCATTTCAATTAACCTCTTAAGGATCGGACCTTTTTTTTCAAAAAAACAAAAAGTGTTTTCTATCTTTGAAATGCGAGAGAAAGGGCTACAATATAATATTGCAGTTTAAGTGCAATTTAGATTGTGGCCACAGTGTGTGTGCAAAGTTTCAGATTGATCCAGTGAAGCATTGCAATACTGGACTATTTTGTATCAAGTCTGCCCAAATGTGCCGAATTATCAATTGATACATTTTCAAGTACATAACTATAGAGAACATACAAAAATGACATGGTAATACATAATATAAGTTTACACACTGCCAGGAACATACATGATGGATCATTAGCTTATACACTAACTTTCACACATCTAGATGGCCGGGCGGGGTGGGTGTGGAGCCAGAGACAGCAGGGGTTCAAACTGTAGAACCCAGTTTCTACATTTGAATATAAAAATTGATTTTATCAAACAAACTATGCTACATTTTTATCTCTGGGACCCTTAGGATGACAAATCAGAGCAAGATTAATGAATGTAAGTACATTATTTACCTTCAGAGGTGAATGTATCAAACCAGTTGCCGTGATAAGTTTTTGTTGTTGTGCACTCTCCTCAAACAATAGCATGGTATTCTTTCACTGTAATAGCTACTGTCAATTGGACAGTGCAGTTAGATTAACAATAATTTTAGCTTTCTGCCCATATAAGACATGTGTATGTCCTGGAAAGTTTGCTGTTACTTACAACAGTCAAGCTAATCACATTAGCGCACGTTAGTTCAACCGTCCTGTATACGGGACACCGATCCCGTAGAGGTTAATTTGTGGAATTTATTTCCTTCTTAATGCGTTTGAGCCAATCAGTTGTGTTGTGACAAGGTAGGGGTGGTGTACAGAAGATAACCCTATTTGGTAAAAGACCAAGTCCATATTATGGCAAGAACAGCTCAAATAAGCAAAGAGAAACGACAGTCCACCATTACTTTAAGACATGAAGGTCAGTCAATATGGAACATTACAAGAATTTTGAAAGTGTCTTCAAGTGCAGTCGCAAAAACCATCAAGCGCTATGATGAAACTGGCTCTCATGAGGACCGCCACAGGAAAGGAAGACCCAGAGTTACCTCTGCTGCAGAGGATAAGTTCATTAGAGTTAACTGCACCTCAGAATGCAGCCCAAATAAATGCTTCACAGAGTTCAAGTAACAGACACATCTCAACATCAACTGTTCAGAGGACACTGCGTGAATCAGGCCTTCATGGTCGAATTGCTGCAAAGAAGCCACTACTAAAGGACAATAATAATCAGAAGAGACTTACTTGGGCCAAGAAACACGAGCAATGGACATTAGACTGGTGGAAATCTGTCCTTTGGTCTGATGAGTCCAAATTTGAGATTTTTGGTTCCAACCGCTGTCTTTGTGAGATGCAGAGTAGGTGAATGGATGATCTCCGCATGTGTGGTTCCCAACGTGAAGCATGGAGGAGGAGGTGTGATGGTGTGGGGATGCTTTGCTGGTGACACTGTCAGTGATATATTTAAAATTCAAAGCACACTTAACCAGAATGGCTACCACAGCATTCTGCAGCGATACGCCATCCCATCTGGTTTGCGCTTAGTGTGACTATCAATTGTTTTTCAACAGGACAATGACCCAAAACACACCTCCAGGCTGTGTAAGGGCTATTTGACCAAGAAGGAGAGTGATGGAGTGCTACATCAGATGATCTGGCCTCCACAATCACCCGACCTCAACCCAATTGAGATGGTTTGGGATGAGTTGGACCGCAGAGTGAAGGAAAAGCAGCCAATAAGTGCTCAGCATATGTGGGAACTCATTCAAGACTGTTCGAAAAGCATTCCTCATTCCTGGTTGAGAGAATGCCAAGAGTGTGCAAAGCTGTCATCAAGGCAAAGGATGGCTACTTTGAAGAATCTCAAATATAAAATATATTTTGATTTGTTTAACAATTTTTTGGTTACTACATGATTCCATATGTGTTCTTTCATAGTTTTGATGTCTTCACTATTATTCTATAAAGTAGAAAATAGTTAAAATAAAGAAAAACCCTTGAATGAGTAGGTGTGTCCAAACTTTTGACTGGTACTGTATATGATATTGTCTACAAGCACTGAAATGGATAGATCATATCTTAATATGCAGTATTACACTGTGATTTGTCACACCTGACCTACATAAATGAATGCACATAAGGTTAGATTTATGCATAAAATTAGAAGAAAGCTATGCAATCTACTTACCCTGTGGAGTGGGCAGCCAAAAGACAGCAGGACCAGTGGAGGGCGAGGGAGACACTTTGGCTGTTCGTTTGTTCATGGCCATCTCTAGTGTCGGCTCTTTTCTGGACAGTGAGTCCTTCTACAGCCATGGGCTCTGGGCTGTAAAGCCTGTGATGTGTATGGAGAATTAAGTTCTTAAACTCAGCCAACCCAGAGTGATCTGTGATTACTATGATTACTCCCCCTGCTCAGAGACCATCTAATACCAGGAGGTTGCTTGAAGCCACTAACAGAACTGCAAACGTGTTTAGTGAGACGTGTTTACATATTGCCCTCTGATATTAGTGCTAGTGATGTAGAATACTGTATACCTATCATTTTCCATTGCAGTAAAGCATTGACATATTTACATGGTTTTCTGTGCCTGTGTGCCTGATGTAGAGAACATTATAAAACATGTATTGCTATGAAGACCTGACATTACCTGATGCCAGTTCAGCACCATGGACAGTTACCCTCAATGCACTGCAATGAATGGATGAATACCCAGTCTTAGAAGTATATGTGGTGTTTTTATTTGGTTCAATGACTTATCAGTCAAAAACATACATACATACCACAGAAAAACACAATTCTTTGAAAATCATAAACTGAGTACAACCGGACTCCCTGTTTGTTGGAGTAGTTTAGAAGGGAGATTTATCCGCAAACCAATGAACCCCTTTATACTGAATGTGTTCATTAACCTCCCCATGGTTTTATGTGAGAAGGTCAGAGTGAATGGTTAATTAAGTTACGAGTGAAATTCTATGACTCATACGGATGGCTGGATATCTACATACATTACAGTACAGGCTCACATTGACAAAACCACTCAAATACAACACTAAAATGCATGTAATAGTAAGAGAAATCAAGATTCTTTATTGATGGTTTTTCCTATGAGGTATTCCATTTTCTTCTTTGGTTTGGTCATCATCCTTTCAATCTGGACAGCCATCAACAGCTTTGCTCCATTCAACTTTGCAGTCCCTCATTCCTCATCTTTCTTCTGCTGGGGGAATCTACTCAGCCTCAAGGGTAACATGCATTCTGGGGATTCACAAAACACATGCAATAAATATGGCCGCTGGGTGACTGTCACAGACGACTACAGTGAA